>NC_056454.1:30680424-30980424 GCF_018296145.1 Oncorhynchus tshawytscha
TGGACCACATTTTAAGACCTTTCTCTCCCTCTCTGCCTCCCTTTCCCTCCCACGGGGCAAGTTAGGGTTAACCCACAGGAGGGGGTGTCTGTCTGAGTTGTGGCTGTGTTTCAGATGTCAGTGTGGTTTCCCCAGACTACACAGTGGTATGGACTCCTGCCCAGACTGGATACACACACACACACACACACACACACACACACACACACACACACACTCACACACACACACTGTATCTGCTTTATCCTACTACTGAAAATATTATATTTAGCACGAGAGCTAGTGTGTGTGTGTGTGTGTGTTTGCATGGTGTTTGTGTGTCTGCAGAGGACTTAAAGACAAGCTCCGATACTTTGGCGACTAAGAAAGTGTTTTGTATTCCTCCCGCTTTGGGATGGATGTGTCTATGTGTAGTTTAAACATGCATAATCTATGGGCAGAATTACTGTCTTACCTCAATTAGCCACGGAATCCATAGTTTGAAAGCGACTGTTTTCTTAAAACTGTGCGATGCCATTTCCCCCCACTTGGGCCAGCCTCACATTTGAGAAAAAGAGAGATGACCTCTGTCATTGCCAACAAAGGGTATATAACAAAGTATTGAGATACACTTTTGTTATTGACCAAATACTTATTTTCCACCATAATTTGCAAATAAATTCATTAAAAATCCTACAATGTGAATGGATTTTTTTTCCTCATTCTGTCTGTCATAGTTGAAATGTACCTATGATGAAAATTACAGGCCTCTCTCATCTTTTTAAACGGGAGAACTTGCACAATTGGTGGCTGTCTAAATACTTTTTTGCCCCACTGTATATTTTGGTTTCATCTGACCATATGACATTCTCCCAATCTTCTTCTGGATCATCCAAATGCTCTCTAGCAAACTTCAGACGGGCCTGGACATGTACTGGCTTAAGCAGGGGGACACGTCTGGCACTGCAGGATTTGACTCCCTGGCGGCGTAGTGTGTTACTGATGGTAGGCTTTGTTACTTTGGTCCCAGCTCTCTGCAGGTCATTCACTAGGTCCCCCCCGTGTGGTTCTGGGATTTTTGCTCACCGTTGTTGTGATCATTTTGACCCCACGAGGTGAAATCTTGCGTGGAGCCCCAGATCGAGGGAGATTATCAGTGGTCTTGTATGTCTTCCATTTCCTAATAATTGCTCCCACAGTTGATTTCTTCAAACCAAGCTGCTTACCTATTGCAGATTCAGTCTTCCCAGCCTGGTGCAGGTCTACAATTTTGTTTCTGGTGTCCTTTGACAGCTGTTTGGTCTTGGCCATAGTGGAGTTTGGAGTGTGACTGTTTGAGGTTGTGGACAGGTATCTTTTATACTGATAACAAGTTCAAACAGGTGCCATTAATACAGGTAACGAGTGGAGGACAGAGGAGCCTCTTAAAGAAGAAGTTACAGGTCTGTGAGAGCCAGAAATCCTGCTTGTTTGTAGGTGACCAAATACTTATTTTCCACCATAATTTGCAAATAAATTCATTAAAAATCCTACAATGTGATTTTCAGGATTTTTTTCCCCTCATTTTGTCTGTCATAGTTGAAGTGTACCTATGATGAAAATTACAGGCCTCTCTCATCTTTTTAAGTGGGAGAACCTGCACAATTGGTGGCTGACTAAATACTTTTTTGCCCCACTGTATGGAATCATGTAGGAACCAAAAAAGTGTTAGACAAGATTCTTCAAAGTAGCCCTTTGCCTTGATGACAGCTTTGCACACTCTTGGCATTCTCTCAACCAGCTTCAGCAGAAATGCTTTATATGTTATTTTTTTATATATATTTTTGTTTAGTACTTTTTTGGTTACAACATGATTCCATTTGTGTTATCTCATAGTTTTGATGTCTTCACTATTATTCTACGTTGTAGAAAATAGTAAATTAAGGAAAAACCCTGGAATGAGCAAACCTTTGATTGGTACTGTATATTTATATTCCAGACTCTGACATTGCTCTTTCTGATATTTCAAAAAAATATATATTTTTTGGTGGCGGGTTGTGTGTATTGTTTATATTGTTAGGTATTTCTGCATTGTTGGAGCTAGATATTTTGTTGCACCTTAGATAACATCTGCAAAATATGTGTACGCAACCAATTCATTTGATTTGATCTCTTCTCTTAGTTCTCAGCTGTTCAAATCAAATCAAATGTATATATATAGCCCTTCATACATCAGCTGATAACGCAAAGTGCTGTACAGAAACCCAGCCTAAAACCCCAAACAGCCAGCAATGCAGGTGTTGAAGCACGGTGGCTAGGAAAAACTCCCTAGAAAGGCCAAAACCGAGGAAGAAACCTAGAGAGGATCCAGGCTATGAGGGGTGGCCAGTCCTCTTCTGGCTGTGCCGGGTGGAGATTATAACAGAACATGGCCAAGATGTTCAAATGTTCATAAATGACCAGCATGGTCAAATAATAATAATCACAGTAGTTGTCGAGGGTGCAGCAAGTCAGCACCTCAGGAGTAAATGTCAGTTGGCTTTTCATAGCCGGTCATTAAAAGTATCTCTACGACTCCTGCTGTCTCTAGAGAGTTGAAAACAACAGGTCTGGGACAGGTAGCACGTCCGGTGAACAGGTCAGCATTCCATAGCCGCAGGCAGAACAGTTGAAACTGGAGCAGCAGCACGGCTAGGTGGACTGGGGACAGCAAGGAGTCATCATGCCAGGTAGTGCTGAGGCATGGTCCTAGGGCTCAGGTCCTCCTCCGAGAGAAAGAAAGATAGAAAGAGAGAATTAGAGAGAGCATACTTAAATTCACACAGGTCACCGGATAAGACAGGAGATGTACTCCAGATATAACAAACTGACCCAGAGTCAGAAGGAGCTGAGGGAGGAGTTGTGTGTTGTGGTGAGGTTAGATTTAGGACTTTGTTTTATGGCAGTAAGGTGTGGCATTAGTTTGCTGTAGGCTTGTGTTCCACTTCCAGTAATGTACTATAGAAATAAAATGCTCTCCAGGTTTGTATTACAGTAGTAGTGTTACAGTAATGAGAGCGAGAGAGAGAGAGAGAGAGAGAGAGAGAGAGAGACAGCATTCTCACATAGGTGTCCTTCTTATCCAGGTGGGAGAGGGCAGTGTGGAGTGCAAAAGAGATTACGTCATCTGTGGATCTCTCGGATGGACACAGGTTGTCTGGGATGATGGTGTCGATGTGAGCCATGACCAGCCTTTCAAAGCATTTCACAATAACAATTATATATTGAATGCATTGAACTGAAATTACCATAACAAAACAAACATTGCAGATGAGAAATTATGGGAATTAACGATGCACACAATAAAGTTATGAAACAATGAATACCCACGGAATGGCTGGAGAGAACGCATTCTGGAGAGAGATGTGCCTTGTGCATCTGAGCCACAATCCCCCATATTCTTGGACTGTGTCATCCCTGTGGCCTCCTCAATGTATTAGTCCACTGAGACAGGGGCAAATCAGACAGGTGTCTCGTGTGCCATGGAACAAAATCTATTTGCGACTGTTGGATTAAAAAAATCGAATGTTTTCAATACAGACCACTTTTGTCGTACACTAATCCATATAAGACACCCAGACAGTATACCCTTAATCCTGTAATAAATCAAATATAGTGATACATAACTTGATATTTCTGCCATCCATTGTGACATTGAGCCTACTCCCTGTTTTTCTTTGCTTGGAAATGTGCTGAGGTAAAAGAACATACTCTTTGACGGAATTCAGCCAGCGTTCACAAGACCATAACATACACCTTCAGCAGAGGAATAACATTTCTGAGTGCATAATATCGAGTTTCACTGGTATATAATATGTTCTATGGATGGATTCATTTGCAGTAATTTATGTCTGAGCATGACTGAGCATTCTATCAGATCTGTATCCATTCATCATCATCAACAGTGTCTCCCAGGTCTTCCACACATTTTTCAGGAAGAGCCTCTATCAACCATTGATACCGTTTGGAAATCAACTTGAGGTTTGTCGGACTGGCTTAAAATAGTTTCAGTCTTTGAAAGTTCTGGCCTGGCCAGTGTTTGCTGACCAGAGAGAATAAAGTGTTGCATCTGCAAATGTTCATCTCAGCGCCGACACAGACTGGACTTGGTTGCCTGACCCTGCTGAGACCCCTGTCACCATCTGATCCTGCTCAGATGAGGCATGGCAAATAATTACCTTGGTGTAGATTCATACATTATATTATCCAAGAGTAGAATCAATGGTTCAATAATTGAAAATACCATTATTTCTATATCCTAGACTGTAGACTACCCATCAACTCAAGATGGAACTTTGTATCCATTCACTGATTGTTATAATAAACTGCAAAATTCACCTGAACTCCATAGACTGGTCTTCCCTCGCTGTTTGACCCTGCTGGGACACTTGACACCATCTGAGTCTGCTAAGACATGATGAGCATAGTATTGTGTACTGACTGTGCACCATGACAGTGTAGCCTGTAGAGCTGTTTATACCGTGTCAGTGTGAAAAGTAGGGAATTAGCTAGGGAAACGGACAGGTCATTAACGCTACATTGCTATGCTGACTCAAATCAGTTGGCTGCTGGTTTCATTGTTTGATTCAGGTCTAGTGTGATTGAGGCAAAAATAATAGCTAGCTAGCTAACATTAGGCAACTTTTGGCTAACACTAATGGTACATCATCTGCCGTAAACTAGCCAAGTTAATTTACTTCTATTGAAACTGGACAAAAAGGCTGTTTCATACACACAAAAGCTGTTAGAAACAGCTACCTGACAGAGAACTAGAGACTAGCGTTACATCTGAACTGGCAGTGGTAGCTACTAGCTTGCTAGTTCATTCTCTTCAGACAGAACCTCAGTCGAGAGCGGATTATACATTACTGTAGCTAAAGTTACATGTCAGTTCCACTTCTAGCTCAGCACTGGGAATAAATATGTTTTTCCTGTTAAGTCAAACAGCAGTTACCTTGCCAGCTACATCAGTCAAATTAAGAGTAGCCAGTTTCTGCTCTGCTTGCTTTTACAACTTGGAGAGACAGCAGCTGCAGACGGCAGCACCGGCCTTTCAGAAGCTATGCCTTCACACAACCTGTCCGCTGTGTGAAAAGGTTAACAGCCTACCCGACTGCTCTGAGGCGTCCACATGTTCCTACAGTACACTGCTTTTAGTATCACAGTGCAATAAAATTGGGGGTGGGTCAAAAATGTAAGTTGCGCCACTGGTCATTTAGACAGGTTATTTAGGTGTTCTTGGGCACAGGGACTATGATGGTCTGCTTGAAACATGTAGGTATTAAAGACTGGGTCAGGGAGAGGTTGAAAATTACACCCGCCAACTGGTCAGCACATGTTATGAGTACAGGTCCTGGTAATTCGTCTGGCCCCGTGGCCTTGTGAATGTTAACCTGTTTAAAGGTCTCACATCGGTTACTGAGAGCGAGATCACACAGTCGACCGGAACAGCTGGTGCTCTCATGCATGGTTCAGTGTTGCTTATCTCAAAGCGAGCATAGATGGCATTTAGCTCGTCTGATAGGCTCGCGTCACATTGTAATCCGTGATAGTTTGCAAGCCCTGCCACATCTGGCGAGTATCCGCGCCGGTGTAGTAGGATTTGATTTTAGTCCTGTATTGACGCTTTACCTGTTTGATGGCTTATCTGAAGGCGTAGCAGGACTTCTTATAAGCGTCCGGATTAGTGTCCTGCTCCTTGAAAGCGGCAGCTTTAGTTTAGTGTGGATGATGCCTGTAATCTATGGCTTTTTGGGTTGAATATGTACATAGAGTCATTGTGGGGATGACATCGTCGATGCACTTATTAATTAAGCCAGTGACTGATGTTGTAAACTTCTCAATGTTATCGGATGAATCCCGGAACATATTCCAGTCTGTGCTAGTGAAACAGTCCTGTAGTTTAGCATCTGCTTCATCGGACCACTTCTGTACATTCTGTTTGAGTTTTTTCTTGTAAGCAGGAGTCAGAAGGATAGATTTATGGTCAGATTTACCAAAGGGAGGGCTTTTCTGTGTGTGGAGTAAAGGTCATCTAGAGTTTTGTTTGCTCTAGTTGCACAGGTGACATTCTGGTAAAAATAAGGTATAGTGAATTTCTGTTTCCCTGCATTAAAATCACTGTATGTCTGTGTCTCTCTTTCTCTCACTCTTTCTCCCTCTCCCCCCCACTATCTCCCCCTCTCGTTCTTTCTGTCTCTCCCCCTGACCTAATGATACCACTGTCAAATCAAATCAAATGTATTTGTCCCCTGCTGAATACAACAGCTGTATACTTTACTGTGAAATGCGTACTTACGACCACTTTCCCAACAATGCAGAGTTAAAATGAATGAAACATTTGCAAATAAAAAAAGGAAATAACACAAGTGACACAATAAAATAACCATAATGAGGCTATATTACAAGGAGTGCTGGTACCAGGTCAATGTACAGGGGTACAAGGTAATTGAGGTAATATGTTTCTACTCATTTCTCATCATCGCAGAGGGAAAGAAGGAGAGGGAGGGAGAGGATTGCAGAAAGAGAAACAGTAAGAGAAGGATAAGGTTTCTCTCTCTCTCCTAGAGATATATTATCTGACCCACTGGCCCTGTTACATGCAGGCTTACATGCTGCTCTACTTCACTCATTCCCTCCCTCCCTCCCTCCCTCCCTCCCTCCCTCCCTCCCTCCCTCCCTCCCTCCCTCCCTCCCTCCCTCCCTCCCTCCCTCTCTGTCTCCCTCTCTGTCTCCCTCTCTGTCTCCCTCTCTGTCTCCCTCTCTCTCTCCCTCCTGTCTCTCTCTCTCTCTCTCTCTCTCTCTCTCTCTCTCTCTCTCTCTCTCTCTCTCTCTCTATCTCTCTCTCCCTCTCTCTGTCAATCTCTTCAACTCTCTCTCTCTCCATCTCTCTCCCTCTCCGTCTCCCTGTTCATCTCTTTCGCTCTCCCCCTCTCTCCCCTCTCTCTTCTCTCTCCCTCTCTTCATCTCTCTCTCTCTTCTCTATCTCGTCCTGTATAAGCTGTGTCATCCCATTAGTTATGGTGTGTAGGGGTTTAGGTACTGTGTCATCCCATTAGTTATGGTGTGTAGGGGTTTGGGTACTGTGTCATCCCATTAGTTATGGTGTGTAGGGGTTTGGGTACTGTGTTATTCCATTAGTTATGGTGTGTAGGGGTTTGGGTACTGTGTCATCCCATTAGTTATGGTGTGTAGGGGTTTAGGTGTTTGGGTACTGTGTCATCCCATTAGTTATGGTGTGTGGGGGTTTGGGTACTGTGTCATCCCATTAGTTATGGTGTTTAGGGGTTTGGGTACTGTGTCATCCCATTAGTTATGGTGTGTACTGGGGTTATGGTGTGTAGGAGTTTGGGTACTGTGTCATCCCATTAGTTATGGTGTGTAGGGGTTTGGGTACTGTGTCATCCCATTAGTTATGGTGTGTAGGGGTTTGGGTACTGTGTCATCCCATTAGTTATGGTGTGTAGGGGTTTGGGTACTGTGTCATCCCATTAGTTATGGTGTGTAGGGGTTTGGGTACTGTGTCATCCCATTAGTTATGGTGTGTAGGGGTTTGGGTACTGTGTCATCCCATTAGTTATGGTGTGTAGGGGTTTGGGTACTGTGTTCATCCCATTAGTTATGGTGTGTAGGGGTTTGGGTACTGTGTCATCCCATTAGTTATGGTGTGTAGGGGTTTGGGTACTGTGTCATCCCATTAGTTATGGTGTGTAGGGGTTTGGGTACTGTGTCATCCCATTAGTTATGGTGTGTAGGGGTTTGGGTACTGTGTCATCCCATTAGTTATGGTGTTTGGGTACTGTGTCATCCCATTAGTTATGGTGTGTAGGGGTTTGGGTACTGTGTCATCCCATTAGTTATGGTGTGTAGGGGTTTGGGTACTGTGTCATCCCATTAGTTATGGTGTGTAGGGGTTTGGGTACTGTGTCATCCCATTAGTTATGGTGTGTAGGGGTTTGGGTACTGTGTCATCCCATTAGTTATGGTGTGTAGGGGTTTGGGTACTGTGTCATCCCATTAGTTATGGTGTGTAGGGGTTTGGGTACTGTGTCATCCCATTAGTTATGGTGTGTATGGGGTTTGGGTACTGTGTCATCCCATTAGTTATGTGTGTAGGTACTGGGGTTTGGGTACTGTGTCATCCCATTAGTTATGGTGTGTAGGGGTTTGGGTACTGTGTCATCCCATTAGTATAATAGGGTTTGGGTACTGTGTCATCCCATTAGTTATGGTGTTAGGGGTTTAGGTACTGTGTCATCCCATTAGTTATGGTGTGTAGGGGTTTGGGTACTGTGTCATCCCATTAGTTATGGTGTGTAGGGGTTTGGGTACTGGTACTGTGTCATCCCATTAGTTATGGTGTGTAGGGGTTTGGGTACTGTGTCATCCCCAGTTATGGTGTGTAGGGGTTTAGGTACTGTGTCATCCCATTAGTTATGGTGTGTAGGGGTTTAAAACTGTGTCATCCCATTAGTTAACCAGAACTGCAATGTCAAATCAAATTTAATTTGTCACATATCACATGGTTAGCAGATGTTAATGCAAGTGTAGAAAATGCCTTATGCTAGTCTAGTTCCGACAATGCAGTAATAACCAACAAGTAATCTAGGTACTAACAATTCCAAAACTACTACCTTATAGACACAAGTGTAGGGGTTTGGGGATAAAAATATGTACATACAGATATATGAATTGATGGTTCAAGCGGCATAGATATATGAAAGTCCCAGTAGATGGTATTGACTGCAGTATATACATATGAGATGAGTATGTAAACAAAGTGGCATAGTTAAAGTGGCAGTAGATGCAGATATGATATAGAGTACAGTATATACATATACATATGAGATGAATAATGTAGGGTATGTAAACATTATATTAGGTAGCATTGTTTAAAGTGGCTAGTGATACATCATTTCCCGTCCCATTAGTTATTGTGTGTAGGGGTTTGGGTACTGTGTCGTCCCATTAGTTATGGTGTGTAGGGGTTTGGGTACTGTGTTATTCCATTAGTTATGGTGTGTAGGGGTTTAGGTACTGTGTCATCCCATTCGTTATGGTGTGTAGGGGTTTGGGTACTGTGTCATCCCATTAGTTATGGTGTGTAGGGGTTTGGGTACTGTGTCATCCCATTAGTTATTGTGTGTAGGGGTTTGGGTACTGTGTCATCCCATTAGTTATGGTGTGTAGGGGTTTAGGTACTGTGTCATCCCATTAGTTATGGTGTGTAGGGGTTTAGGTACTGTGTCATCCCATTAGTTATTGTGTGTAGGGGTTTGGGTACTGTGTCATCCCATTAGTTATGGTGTGTAGGGGTTTAGGTACTGTGTCATCCCATTAGTTATTGTGTGTAGGGGTTTGGGTACTGTGTCGTCCCATTAGTTATGGTGTGTAGGGGTTTGGGTACTGTGTCGTCCCATTAGTTATGGTGTGTAGGGGTTTAGGTACTGTGTCATCCCATTAGTTATTGTGTGTAGGGGTTTGGGTACTGTGTCGTCCCATTAGTTATGGTGTGTAGGGGTTTGGGTACTGTGTTATTCCATTAGTTATGGTGTGTAGGGGTTTAGGTACTGTGTCATCCCATTAGTTATGGTGTGTAGGGGTTTAGGTACTGTGTCATCCCATTAGTTATGGTGTGTAGGGGTTTGGGTACTGTGTTATTCCATTAGTTATGGTGTGTAGGGGTTTGGGTACTGTGTCATCCCATTAGTTATGGTGTGTAGGGGTTTGGGGACTGTGTCATCCCATTAGTTATGGTGTGTAGGGGTTTAGGTACTGTGTTATTCCATTAGTTAATGTGTGTAGGGGTTTAGGTACTGTTTCATCCCATTAGTTATGGTGTGTAGGGGTTTGGGTACTGTGTCATCCCATTAGTTATGGTGTGTAGGGGTTTGGGTACTGTGTCATCCCATTAGTTATGGTGTGTAGGGGTTTGGGTACTGTGTCATCCCATTAGTTATGGTGTGTAGGGGTTTAGGTACTGTGTTATTCCATTAGTTAATGTGTGTAGGGGTTTAGGTACTGTTTCATCCCATTAGTTATGGTGTGTAGGGGTTTGGGTACTGTGTCATCCCATTAGTTATGGTGTGTAGGGGTTTGGGTACTGTGTCATCCCATTAGTTATGGTGTGTAGGGGTTTGGGTACTGTGTCCTCCCATTAGTTATGGTGTGTAGGGGTTTGGGTACTGTGTCATCCCATTAGTTATGGTGTGTAGGGGTTTGGGTACTGTGTCATCCCATTAGCTATGGTGTGTGGGGTTTAGGTACTGTGTCATCCCATTCGTTATGGTGTGTAGGGGTTTGGGTACTGTGTCATCCCATTAGTTATGGTGTGTAGGGGTTTGGGGACTGTGTCGTCAAAATCTAATCAAATCAAATCAAATTTCATTTGTCACATACACATGGTTAGCAGATGTTAATGCAAGTGTAGCGAAATGCTTGTGCTTCTAGTTCCGACATTGCAGTAATAACCAACAAGTAATCTAGCTAACAATTCCAAAACTACTACCTTATAGACACAAGTGTAAGGGGATAAAGAATACGTACATTAAGATATATGAATGAGTGATGGTACAGAGCGGCATAGGCAAGATACAGTAGATGGTATTGAGTGCAGTATATACATATGAGATGAGTATGTAAACAAAGTGGCATAGTTAAAGTGGCTAGTGATACATGTATTACGTAAAGATGCAGTAGATGATATAGAGTACAGTATATACATATACATATGAGATGAATAATGTAGGGTATGTAAACATTATATTAGGTAGCATTGTTTAAAGTGGCTAGTGATACATCATTTCCCGTCCCATTAGTTATGGTGTGTAGGGGTTTGGGTACTGTGTCGTCCCATTAGTTATGGTGTGTAGGGGTTTGGGTACTGTGTCGTCCCATTAGTTATGCTGTGTAGGGGTTTAGGTACTGTGTTATCCCATTAGTTATGGTGTGTAGTGGTTTAGGTACAGTGTCATCCCATTAGTTATGGTGTGTAGGGGTTTGGGTACTGTGTCATCCCATTAGTTATGGTGTGTAGGGGTTTGGGTACTGTGTTATCCCATTAGTTATGGTGTGTAGTGGTTTAGGTACAGTGTCATCCCATTAGTTATGGTGTGTAGGGTTTTGGGTACTGTGTCATCCCATTAGTTATGGTGTGTAGGGGTTTGGGTACTGTGTCATCCCATTAGTTATGGTGTGTAGGGGTTTGGGTACTGTGTCATCCCATTAGTTATGGTGTGTAGGGGTTTGGGTACTGTGTCATCCCATTAGTTATGGTGTGTAGGGGTTTGGGTACTGTGTCATCCCATTAGTTATGGTGTGTAGGGGTTTAGGTACTGTGTCATCCCATTAGTTATGGTGTGTAGGATTTTGGGTACTGTGTCATCCCATTAGTTATGGTGTGTAGGATTTTGGGTACTGTGTCATCCCATTAGTTATGGTGTGTAGGGGTTTGGGTACTGTGTCAGCACAAGGACAAGTTTGCGTTGTATAATGGATACATTGAAAGCTATTTATATTTCCAGTCCCTCTCCCTCTGTCTCTCACAAACACACACATATAATCCTTTCCATGTGCATATGACTCAACACACACTCTTCCAGGGACATTGTGTTAATCCATTTCTCAACACCAACTCTGATATTTGGGGAAAAATGATTTATTCATTGTGGACTGGTTTTAAAAAGCCTGAAAAGTGTGTGTGTGTGTGTGTCTCGGGCAGATGTATTCAGATGTACTTGTTGCACACACACACATGCCAGCTAGCACGCACATACACACATACCGACTCACACAAGCGTGACTTCCGAACACAACTCTTGGGGAATTCACAGCTGAGTGTTTTGAATGATTGTTTACACAGTTCTGTGTCCTCTCTCTCACACCAAACTAAAGACAGCGTAAATAGCATTAGAAAACCCCAGCTCTGACATGGGCTGCAGTCCACTGACAAGACGCTACCTGCTGATTGTGATTGTGTGTTTACTGAGTTCAGTGATATGCAGAGAGAAGGAGAGAGAGTGTGTGAGAGTGGTAGAGTAGGATCTGCTAGCTCTTCCTCTCACTAAAAAACAGCTCAGCTGTACTGTAGCTCAACACACCCAAGCCTTTTACTTTGAAGGCTTTTCATTCGAGGTGGTCATTTGTGGAATTAATCAAATATTCTTATTTTTTGTTTGAAATATTTTTCATCCCAGCGCTAGCAGAAGTGGGCTGCATGTACTAGTCTAGTTCAAATACACAAATACTGTTAATATTGAATATTAATATATTATTTACATCATACAGTACCAGTCAAAAGTTTGGACACACCTACTCAGTCAAGGTTTTTTTTTTTTTTTACTATTTTCTACATTGTAGAATAATAGTGAAGACATCAAAACGATGACATAACACATATGGAATCATGTAGTAACCAAAAAAGTGTTAAACAAATCATAATATATAATATATTTTAGATTCTTTCGAGTAGTCACCCTTTGCCTTGATGACAGCTTTGCACACTCTTGGCATTCTCTTAACCAGTTTCATAGGTAGTCACCTGGAATGCATTTCAATGCATTTCAATTTTTTATTTAATTTTTATTTAACTAGGCAAGTCAGTTAAGAACAAATTCGTATTTACAATGACGGCCTAGGAACAGTGGGTTAACTGCCTTGTTTAGGGGTTTTACCTTGTCAGCTCGGGGATTCGATCTAGCAATCTTTCGGTTGCTGGCCCAGCGGTCTAACCACTAGGCTACCTACCGCCCCAAAATTAACAGGTGTGCCTTGTTAAAATTTGTGGAATTTCTTTCCTTCTTAATGAGTTTGAGCCAATCAGTTTTGTTGTGACAAGTTTCTTCAAGTCCAAAACCATCAAGCGCTATGGTGAAACTGGCTCTCATGAGCACCGCCACAGGAAAGGAAGACCCAGAGTTACTTCTGCTGCAGACGATTAGTTCATTAGAGTTAACTGCACCTCAGATTGCAGCCCAAATAAATGCTTCATAGAGTTCAAGTAACAGACACATCTCAACATCAACTGTTCAGAGGAGACTGTGTGAATCCAACCGCTGTGTCTTTGAGACGCAGAGTAGGTGAATGGATGATCTCCACATGTGTGGTTCCCACCGGAGGAGGATGTGTGATGGTGTGGTGGTGCTTTGCTGGTCATACTGTCTGTGATTTTTATTTAGAATTCAAGGCACACTTAACCAGCATGTCTACCAGAGCATTCTGCAGTGATACGCCATCCCATCTGGTTTGCACTTAGTGGGACTATCATTTGTTTTTCAACAGGACAATGACCAAACACACCACCAGACTGTGTAAGGGTTATTTGACCTAGAAGGAGAGTAATGGAGTGCTGCATCAGATGACCTGGCCTCCACAATCACTCAAATGAGATGGTTTGAGATGAGTTGGACCACAGAGTGAAGGAAAAGAAAGCCAACAAGTGCTCAGCATATGTAGGAACTTCTTCAAGACTGTTGGAAAAGCATTCCAGGTGAAGCTGGTTGAGAGAATGCCAAGAGTGTGTAAAGCTGTCATCAATGCAAAGGATGGCTACTTGGAAGAATATAAAATATATTTTGATTTGTTTAACACTTTTTTGGTTACTACTATTTCATAGTTTTGATGACTTCGCTATTATTCTACAATGTAGAAAATAGTTTTCAAAAATAAAGAAAAACCCTTGAATGAGTAGGTGTGTCCAAACTTTTGACTGGTACTGCATATGATGAATAATACATTATTAATAGATTTATATTTCTGGTTGATATCATTGCCTTGCTTGATTTTCCGGGCTCTGTGAGGTCACGTTGGTGGCTACCCCCTGCTGAAACACACACTTTATCCGCTTTGAAACACACACACATGTACACAACACAGCACAGACAGCTCTTCTCTTATTTATCTGTTACTCAGTTTCGGGCTGGTCTCACTTGCAGCATAGTAACAGGTGTGTGTGTGTGTGTGTGTCTGTGTGTATGTGTGTGTGTGTGTGTGTGTGTGTGTGTGTGTGTGTGTGTGTGTGTGTGTGTGTGTGTGTGTGTGTGTTGCTCTGAAGCGGCTCTCTATTATGCTCTGGACTGTATCCCAGCTGATTGAGCTGAGCAGCTGAGGTCAGGGTACGAGACAACACACACACACACACACACACACACACTGCCAAACAGAACATACAGGGGCACGGCTGCCTCAGTGACCTCACCCTGACTCCATGACCTCATCATCACCCCCCAAAGTCAGCAGGAGGATCTGTGTGCGTGTCCTGCTCAAACATTTGATTTGATTTGATTTGTGCACTCTAAGCAGTCTTGTGGCCACCCACAGTCTGTCATGTGTCATAAGATCTGGCTCCAAGTCTCCAACTCACTCCAGGACACTGTCACTAACCCATTACATGGTGATATTCTTTCTCTCTCCTCTAGTCTTCATCTGTGCAGTCTGTGCACACATACACACCACATTCATCCGACAACACCATTCAGCAGGCACCACACAACACAATTAGCATTTCAAAGTAAAGAGGTACATAGAAACACAAAAGTATGCATTTGTGCATTTTGAAAGACATGCATAAAACCAGAAAATATATTTTCATGTTTCCTATGGCGAGAGACAGGATATACAGTACCAGTCAAAAGTTTGGACACACCTACTCATTCAAGGGTTTGTCTTTACATTGTAGAGTAATGATGAAGACATCAAAACTATGAAATAACACATAAGGAATCATGTAGTAATCATGTAGTAAAAAAGTGTTAAACAAATCAACATATATTTTTTATTTAAGATTCTTCAAAGTAGCCACCTTTTCAGTAGGTGTGTCCAAACTTTTGACTGGTACTGTATAGCGGTTGGTTTGCAAGGCTTTCAGAAATGAGTCCCTTTTCTCTCTCCTTCAGACCGTCATTAACTGAGTGATTTTCAGAGAAGAACAGGTTTAATAGAGTTGATATGAACCCAGAGCCCTGCAGTCTGTTACGTCCTCCCTGCCTGTCCACTCTAACACACTCTCTGTCTGTCTCTATGGCTGACTGCTGACTCTGGGGCAGCACAGGGGTTCAGAGATGGCTCAGAGGGACAGAGCTGTGCTAATGAGGTTTCTATTAGAGAGGCGATTAGTCTCTCCCTCACACACACTCTGTGACGGTGCGTGTGTGTGTGTGTGTGTGTTAGATCGCTGTTCTCTATACAAGTGAATAATGGCTCTGCAGCTATCTCAGCCTGTGTCTCAGTGGCATGTTTTCCCTAAGCAGGAGAGCCACTGGGCTGCATACGGCTCTGCCAGAGTTCCCCACCGGGGAGGGGGAGAGAGGATAGAGAGAAACTTTAATCCAGTTTTCCCTTTCACTCATTCCCTCCTCTTCCTTCCGCCGATCTATCTCTCTATCCCACGCTTCACCCACACACACGCACACCCTGCTGAGCCGTGGACTGTGGTGGGATACTGTACGCTGATATGACTCTCTATGCACACGAGGGGTTGTTCCATGTCATTTCAGCTACCATGACCTCCACATCTCAGATTGTTCTGAAAGATAAGCAATCCAGAAGCATTATTTTGTTGAAATATGATTTGATCACTGAGAAATGAAGCTAATTTATATTTGATATAATTTATAGGATTCATATAATATCCAATAATTATAGTACCTAACATCCGATTTGGATAAAACTTTTTCATAACAATGAGTAAGACATGAGGAATACAAAGAAGTGGTGAAAAGCCATCCATGGACCCCCCACACCAACTTTCTGAAGAGAAAGAAATAATACATCACCAAATTCACTGAGAATACATTACATAGGAAGAACAAACAATACTCTGAGCTGCAGATCCATACTACTTGTCCAACATAGAGAACTGGTACAATATACTCATATTTGGTGTGGGATGGGGTGTGGGGGGGTCCATGGGGGGCTTTTGACCATTCCTTTGGATTCTAACTCATTGTTAGAAAACAATTTGGTGTTAGGTACTATATTTATTGAACATTATATGAATCCTATGAAATGAAATTGCCATGTTGGCCAAAGCTTAAATTGTTATCCGGTCTCAGTGATCCACTGTGTTATTGATCCAGTTTCCATCTATTATTCATTACCCCTCCCCCCCTGCAGACACACACCTGCACCCCTAGTCTCCCACTATAGACAGTGGCTGCTTTGGCAACATGGACAGACATTCTGCCAGATGGGAAGGAGAGGGGAAGCACAACACCACTTTACAATATCCATCACTAACTGAAGCACACACACATCACTCTGCACTTTATGAAAGGGCAGAGTGCCACAAGGTCACCTCTGACAAAGTGAACACACACTTACACACACATCCTCAGCTCAGGGAATGCTATTGACGTGCAAATACAGGTATAGACAGGGTACAGTGCATGTAAATATATGCAGAGCCATAGTCACCAACCCAGCCAGGTGAAACCATGACAACCAGCTCTGGTGACAGTAAGAATCCCACTGTCCTAACAACCAGAGGAGAGGGGACTGGGATTCATCATATCACTTTACCATCACTATGATAATGTTAATGTAACATGGAAGTGGTTGGTCAAGGGTGACATTGCTGCTACAATAACATCACTAGACAAAATCTTCTCCTGAGGAATCAATACCACAGAGGCTCTGGTTTAGAATGAGACTGCATGCATGTTTCCTGTTCCTCCTATTCTGATCATATCTGGTAGATGTGTTAAAATATGTTAGAAGTAGAGAGAGGGGAGGGAGGTGAGAGACGACTATAAATTCACACTCTTCCTAAATAAAAACAGAACTCCCTCCTCAGTGAGACAGTAGTGTGATGAACAGACATGATGTATATTAGTTGCTCTGGGTAATTTAACTGAGAAGATCTGCCAATTAACCCAGGCAATATAATCTCCTCCCTTAACAAGGAGTTGCAGTCAGTTTAGAAATGGGTGGCCAGTAATAAACTGGTCTTGAACATCTCCAAATCTAAGAGCATTGTATTTGGTACAAATAATTCCCTAAGCTTTAGACCTCAGCTGAATCTGGAAATGAATGGTGTGGCTGTTGACCAAGTTAAGGAGACTAAATCACTTGGTGTTATCTTAGCATTCGCGTGAAACTGAAAGCCCGAACCACTGCTTTTAATCAGGGCAAGGTGACCGGAAACATGACCGAATACAAACAGTGCAGCTATTCCCTCCGCAAGGCAATCAAACAAGCTAAGCGTCAGTATAGAGACAAAGTAGAATCTCAATTCAACGGCTCAGACACAAGAGGTATGTGGCAGGGTCTACAGTCAGTCACGGATTACAAAAAGAAAACCAGCCCAGTCACGGACCAGGATGTCTTGCTCCCAGGCAGACTAAATAACTTTTTTGCCCGCTTTGAGGACAATACAGTGCCACTGATACGGGCCGCAACTAAAACATGCAGACTCTCCTTCACTGCAGCCGACGTGAGGAAAACATTTAAACGTGTCAACCCTCGCAAGGCTGCAGGCCCAGACGGCATCCCCAGCCACGCCCTCAGAGCATGCGCAGACCAGCTGGCTGGTGTGTTTACGGACATATTCAATCAATCCCTATCCCAGTCTGTTGTTCCCACATGCTTCAAGAGGGCCACCATTGTTCCTGTTCCCAAGAAAGCTAAGGTAACTGAGCTAAACGACTACCGCCCCGTAGCACTCACTTCCGTCATCATGAAGTGCTTTGAGAGACTAGTCAAGGACCATATCACCTCCACCCTACCTGACACCCTAGACCCACTCCAATTTGCTTACCGCCCAAATAGGTCCACAGACGATGTAAACTCAACCACACTGCACACTGCCCTAACCCATCTGGACAAGAGGAATACCTATGTGAGAATGCTGTTCATCGACTACAGCTCGGCATTTAACACCATAGTGCCCTCCAAGCTCGTCATCAAGCTCGAGACCCTGGGTCTCGACCCTGCCCTGTGCAACTGGGTACTGGACTTCCTGATGGGCCGCCCCCAGGTGGTGAGGGTAGGCAACAACATTTCCACCCCGCTGATCCTCAACACTGGGGCCCCACAAGGGTACGTTCTGAGCCCTCTCCTGTACTCCCTGTTCACCCACGACTGCGTGGCCACGCACGCCTCCAACTCAATCATCAAGTTTGCGGACGACAAAACAGTGGTAGGCTTGATTACCAACAACGACGAGACGGCCTACAGGGAGGAGGTGAGGGCCCTCGGAGTGTGGTGTCAGGAAAATAACCTCACACTCAACGTCAACAAAACTAAGGAGATGATTGTGGACTTCAGGAAACAGCAGAGGGAACACCCCCCTATCCACATCGATGGAACAGTAGTGGAGAGGGTAGTAAGTTTTAAGTTCCTCGGCGTACACATCACAGACAAACTGAATTGGTCCACCCACACAGACAGCATCGTGAAGAAGGCGCAGCAGCGCCTCTTCAACCTCAGGAGGCTGAAGAAATTCGGCTTGTCACCAAAAGCACTCACAAACTTCTACAGATGCACAATCGAGAGCATCCAGGCGGGCTGTATCACCGCCTGGTACGGCAACTGCTTCGCCCTCAACCGTAAGGCTCTCCACAGGGTAGTGAGGTCTGCACAACGCATCACCGGGGGCAAACTACCTGCCCTCCAGGACACCTACACCACCCGATGTCACAGGAAGGCCATAAAGATCATCACGGACAACAACCACCCGAGCCACTGCCTGTTCACCTCGCTATCATTCAGAAGGCGAGGTCAGTACAGGTGCATCAAAGCTCGGACCGAGAGACTGAAAAACAGCTTCTATCTCAAGGCCATCAGACTGTTAAACAGCCACCACTAACATTGAGTGGCTGCTGCCAACACACTGACTCAACTCCAGCCACTTTAATAATGGGAATTGATGGGAAATGATGTAAAATATATCACTAGCCACTTTAAACAATGCTACCTAATATAATGTTTACATACCCTACATTATTCATCTCATATGTATATGTATATACTGTACTCTATATCATCTAATGCATCTTTATGTAATACATGTATCACTAGCCACTTTAACTATGCCACTTTGTTTACATACTCATCTCATATGTATATACTGCACTCAATACCATCTACTGTATCTTGCCTATGCCGCTCTGTACCATCACTCATTCATATATCTTTATGTACATATTCTTTATCCCCTTACACTTGTGTCTATAAGGTAGTAGTTTTGGAATTGTTAGCTGTTGGTTATTACTGCATTGTCGGAACTAGAAGCACAAGCATTTCGCTACACTCGCATTAACATCTGCTAACCATGTGTAGGTGACAAATAAAATTTGATTTGATTTAGATTGTAAACTGTCATGGTCAAAACATATAGATTCAATGGTTGTAAAGATGGGAAGCGGTCTGTCCGTAATAAAGCTCTGCTTCTCCACAATTCTTGATCATTGTCCATCGTGTGGTCAAGTGCTGCAAACAAAGACCTAGTTAAGCTCCAGAACAGAGATATTCATTGTAATCAGAGGGATAATATAAATGCTATGCATGCCAGTATCACTTGGCTAAGTTGAGGAGACTGACTGCTTCTTTTTATAAGAAACATTAATGTGTTGAACATTTCCAAATTGTTTGCATAGTCAACTTACACACAGCTCTGACATACACACTTACCCCACCAGACATGCCACCAGGGGTCTTTTCACAGTCACCAAATCAAGAACAAATTCAAGAAAGCGTACAGTATTATAGAGAGCCATTATTGAATGGAACACCCTTCCATCTCATATTGCTCAAATGAACAGCAAACCTGGTTTAAAAAAACAGATGAAACAACACCTCACGGCACAAAGCCTCTCCCCTATTTGACCTACATATTTTGTGTTTATGTATTGATACACTACATGACCAAAAGTATGTGGACACCTGCTTGTCGAACGTCTCATTCCAAAATCATGGGCATTGATATGGAGTTGGTCCCACATTTGCTGCTATAACAGCCTCCACTCTTCTGGGAACTCTGTTGTACTATACCTATACACAAACACAAACACACACACACACACACACACACACACACACACACACACACACACACACACACACACAAACATACTGGCAGCAGGAAAGAAGTGTGTGCATGTTTGTGTTACACATTTTGTTGTCATCATTCTACAACCAATGCTAGTTTGGAGGACGTTGTTGTACAATTTCAGGTACTATCTACAGGCTATCAGTAACATTGCTGTGGGGAATTGCTTCCATTCAGCCACAAGAGCATTAGTGAGGTCAGGCACTGATGTTGGGCAATTAGGGCTGGCTCGCAGTTGGCGTTCCAGTTCATCCCAAAAGTGTTTGATGGGGTTGAGGTCAGGGCTCTGTGCAGGCCAGTCAAGTTCTTCCACACCGATCTGGACAAACCATATGGACCTCGCTTCGTGCATGGGGACATTGTCATGCTGAAACAGGAAAGGGCCGTCCCCAAACTGTTGCCACAAAGTTGGAAGCACAGAACTGTCTAGAATGTCACTGTATTCTGTAGCTTTAAGATTCCCCTTTCCTGGAACTAAGGGGCCTAGCCCAAACCATGAAAAACAGCCACAGAACATTATTCCTCCTCAACCAAACTTTACAGTTGGCACTATGCATTGGGGCAGGAAGCGTTCTCCTGGCATCCGCCAAACCCAGATTCGTCCGTCAGACTGCCAGATGGCGAAGCGTGATTTGATCACTCCAGGAACGCGAGTCCAATGATGGCGAACTTTACGCCACTCCAGCCTGGCTTCAGCACTCGGTGGTCCAATTCTATGAGCTTGTGTAGCCTACCACTTCACGGCTGAGCCGTTGTCGCTCCTAGATGTTTCCACTTCACAATAACAGCACTTACAGTTGACCGGGGCAGATCTAGCAGGGAAGAAATTTGATGAATGAACTAGTTGGAAAGGTGGCATCCTATGATGGTGCCACGTTGAAAGTCACTGAGCTCTTCAGTAAGGCTATTCTATTGCCAATGTTTGTCTATGGAGATTACATGGCTGTGTGGCTGAAATAGCCGAATCCACTAATTTGAAGGGGTGTCCTCATACTTTTGTATATATATATACAGTCGTGTCCAACACATTTCAGTTGAATGCATTCAGTTGTACAGCTGACTAGGTATCCCTCTTTCCCTTTCCCTAAACTCCCAGACAGCCCTAACAAAATTCTTTCTTGAGAAATTGCTCTTTGCTAAGAAGCTATTTTGGTTTATTTTTTGACCATTTTAATTGAAAACAATAACAGTAAAGTACCTCATTTTTACCCAGAAATAATTTGATATTGAGAAAAAGAAAACAGCTGTATTGGACCTTTAAAGGAGGCATCGGTATGGCCAAAATGTCACAAATGTTCCGACTTCAATTCATTATTTCTCAATGCTCTAAGATACAAATGTCAAATATATGTCAACAATCTTTCCTACCCATCTATGGAATAAATTTCGTGAAAATTCCCAAAATCATGGTCTTCTTCTGTTCTAGTTTTGTGAGAAATCACCAACTATGTCTGAATGAAGTGTGTGTGGGTGTTAGGGACGGGCTCGGTATTAGGGTAACTGTACGTGATCTCCTTCACAAACAGCAGGTTTTATGGAATGCTGGTCTTGGAACAGGAACATTACAGATTTACTATGCTATTACTGGAGGTAAACACACACGCACAAACACACACGCACGCACACACACACACACACACACACAGACACTGATTGTCCAGTAGCTGTAGCAGAGAGGTAACAGGTAACTGCTCAGTGCCCCTCCAAGGACAGAAATAGTTTATTACTGAACAGAGGAAAGGCGAGAGAAGAGAAAGGGAGGAAGAGAGAAAGAGGAGAAAGAGAGGGAGAAATTCTGAGAAGGAGAAGAGGAGAAAAAACAGCTAGCAGATCAGGCTTTAAAGAGACAGACACAGGAGCAGATAGGATCTCAATGCTGCACAGGGAGACTAGGCTGCCCTGACACACACAAACATACACACACACCAGGCAGCTCTCTCTCGCCTGTGGTGCAGTAATTAGAGGTGTGTGTGCCCAGTGGGGATCAGTAATGGGTTTCTCCTGAAAGCCCAGGAGGACAGGAGAGGGTGTGTGTGTGTGTGTGTGTGGGGGGGGCAGTCTAGAGCTAGTCCATTTCTTAGAAACGTCTTATAATTGTTTGGTTCATTAGCAGTATTGAGCTGTGTGACTGACTGACTGGTTCAGTAGCAGTACTTTAGCTGTGTAGCTGACTGACTGGTTCAGTAGCAGTACTTTAGCTGTGAAGCTGACTGACTGGTTCAGTAGCAGAACTTTAGCTGTGAAGCTGACTGACTGGTCCAGTAGCAGTACTTTAGCTGTGAAGCTGACTGACTGGTTCAGTAGCAGTACTTTAGCTGTGAAGCTGACTGACTGGTCCAGTAGCAGTACTTTAGCTGTGAAGCTGACTGACTGGTCCAGTAGCAGTACTTTAGCTGTGTAGCTGACTGACTGGTCCAGTAGCAGTACTTTAGCTGTGTAGCTGACTGCAGGTACTCAATAAGGAGTTAATGATGATTAATAGACTGCACTCTGGTTGTACTATACCATTACACACACACACACACACACACACACACACACACACACACACACACATACACACTGGCAGCAGGAAAGAAGTGTGTGCATGTTTGTGTTACACATTTTGTTGTCAACATTCTACAACCAAAGCTAGTTTGAAGGACTTTGTAGTACAATTGTAGGTACTATCTACAGACTATCAGTAACATATCAACTAACTATCTAGTAACCCTAACCTTAACCCTTATACTAACCCTAAACCTAACCCTTAGCCTAACCGTAGCCCTAACCCTTATTCTAAACCTAACCGTAACCTTATCAACTATCCAAATAAAGTGTAACCCCGGAGCTAATGTAATGATATAATCAGGGGAATGTGTTGTACATTAGAGCCTCATGATGTGTGTGTGTAATGAGCCACGGAATGCAAGAGTACTACCCTCCCTCTCTTCTCATCTGTCATTCCATCTCTCTTTATCCGCCCCTCTCTCTCTCTCCCTTTCTTCTCATCTGTCATTCTGCATGGTGTTCATGCCAGTGGCAGGATGTGGAAAGAGAGGGAGCACACACACACACACACTGGCCTTGCGTCAGCTCCGACTTTAGATGTGTTCTGAGTTGTGCTGTTTTCTGCGCCTAGAGCTTCAGGCTGCTGTCAGATCAGTTAGAGCTTCAGGCTGCTGTCAGATCAGTTAGAGTTTCAGGCTGCTGTCAGATCAGTTAGAGCTTCAGGCTGCTGTCAGATCAGTTAGAGCTTCAGGCTGCTGTCAGATCAGTTAGAGCCCCGGGCTGTGTCTGTCTGTCTCAGGGCAGGATTGGACATACACTCTGGCAGTCCTTTCATCAGGTTGACATCACATGACCACTGGAGACAAGCAGCAGGGCTACATCCTGCTTACAGACATCAACAACAGCAGAATCCAAATCTGCCAAGAGGCTGACACTAATGGTTCTTCCCAGTGTGGACAGGCAGATTTGGAAAACTTTCATTGTCTTGTTGAGCTAGGCCAATGACTGTATGTGAATGGACAAATCCATTGATCACGAGACAGCATTCATTTCTAAAAATGTAAAACCACCAGGAATTCAGGTAAAAATGAGTTTAATTTAGGAAATCTATTCCCAAATATTCCCACGAATAAAAAAGAGACATACAGTACGTGATCATGTCTCAAGGTAAGCATGGTATAAAAAAATGAAAACATTTGGGCTTAGTTGTGGTCAATTTGCAGTGTACAACTTATTATACAGTGCTTTCACAAATTATTCAGACCCCTTGACTTATTCCACATTTTGTTGTGTTACAGACTGAATTCAAAATTGATTAAATATTAATATACACACAATACCCCATAAAGACAAAGTGAAAACATGTTTTTAGTAACGTTGAGAAATTTATTGAGAATGAAATACAGAAGTATTCACACCCTTGAGTCAATACATGTTTGAATCACCTTTGGTAGTGATTACAGCTGTGACTCTTTCTGGGTAAGTCTCTAAGAGCTTTGCACACCTGGATTGTACAATATTTGCACACTCTTTTTTTTTTATTCTTCAAGCTCTGTCAAGTTGGTTGATGATCATTGCTAGACAGCCATTTTCAAGTCTTGACATAGATGTTCAAGACTATTTAAGTCAAAACTGTAAATAGGCCACTCAGGAGCATTCAATGTCATCTTGATAAGCAACTCCAGTGTATATATGGCCTTGTGATTTAGGTTATTGTCCTGCTGAAAGCTGAATTTGTCTCCCAGTGTCTGGTGGAAAGCAGACTGAACCAGGTTTTCCTCTAGGATTTTGCCTGTGCTTAGCTCTATTGCATTTATTTTTATAAAAAAAACTTCTTAATCCTCGCCGCTGACAAGCATACCCATAACATGACGCTTTCTTTGCCACATTTTTTGCACTTTTACTTTAGTACCTTATTGCGAACAGGATGTATGTTTTGGGATATTTTTCCTTCTTTCCAGTCTGTATAGGTTAGTAATGTGGAGTCACTACAATGTTGCTGATCCATCCTCAGTTTTCTCCCATCACACCCATTAAACTCTGTAACTGTTTTAAAGTCAACATTGGTCTCATGGTGAAATTCCTGAGTGGTTTCCTTCCTCTCCGGCAACTGAGTTAGTAAGGACACCTGTATCTTTGTAGTGATTGGGTGTGTTGATTCATCCAAAGTGTAACTAATAACTTCATCATGCTCAAAAGGATATTCAATGTCTGCTTTAAAACATGTTTTTTTTACCCATATACCCATAGGTGACCTTCTTTGGTCTTTGTGGTTGAATTTGTGTTTGAAATTCACGGCTCAACTGAGGGACCTTACAGATAATTGTATGTGTGGGGTACAGAGATGTGGTGGTCATTTAAAAATCATGTTTAACACTATTACTGCACACATATTCCATGCAACTTAATATGTGACTTGTTAAGCACATTTTTACTCCTAAACTTATTTAGGCTTGCCATAACAAAGGGTATGAATATTTATTCACTCAAGACATTTCAGCTTTTCATTTTTAATTCATTTGTAAAATTCTACAAACATAATTCCACTTTGACATTATGGGGTATTGTGTGTAGGCCAGTGAAAACAAATCTCAATTTAATACATTTTAAATTCAGCCTGCAACATAACAAAATGTGGAAAAAGCAAGAGGTGTGACTACTTTCTGTAATTATGTTCCGCCCCCCTGACCATCCAGCCCAACAAAATCCGTCCTGCGGCTGAATCTATACTGAACACAAATATAAACGCAACATGTAATGTGT
The DNA here is from genome assembly GCF_018296145.1 of Oncorhynchus tshawytscha. Lineage (NCBI taxonomy): Eukaryota > Metazoa > Chordata > Actinopteri > Salmoniformes > Salmonidae > Oncorhynchus > Oncorhynchus tshawytscha. The sequence goes on from NC_056454.1 coordinate 30,705,719, forward strand.
TGGTCCCATGTTTCATGAGCTGATATAAATCAAATCAAATTTATTTATATAGCCCTTCGTACATCAGCTGATATCTCAAAGTGCTGTACAGAAACCCAGCCTAAAACCCCAAACAGCAAGCAATGCAGGTGTAGAAGCACGGTGGCTAGGAAAAACTCCCTAGAAAGGCCAAAACCTAGGAAGAAACCTAGAGAGGAACCAGGCTATGTGGGGAGGACAGTCCTCTTCTGGCTGTGCCGGGTGGAGATTATAACAGAACATGGCCAAGATGTTCAAATGTTCATAAATGACCAGCATGGTCGAATAATAATAAGTCAGAACAGTTGAAACTGGAGCAGCAGCACGGTCAGGTGGACTGGGGACAGCAAGGAGTCATCATGTCAGGTAGTCCTGGGGCATGGTCCTAGGGCTCAGGTCCTCTGAGAGAGAGAAAGAAAGAGAGAATTAGAGAGAGCATATGTGGGGTGGCCAGTCCTCTTCTGGCTGTGCCGGGTGGAGATTATAACAGAACATGGCCAAGATGTTCAAATGTTCATAAATGACCAGCATGGTCGAATAATAATAAGGCAGAACAGTTGAAACTGGAGCAGCAGCACGGTCAGGTGGACTGGGGACAGCAAGGAGTCATCATGTCAGGTAGTCCTGGGGCATGGTCCTAGGGCTCAGGTCCTCCGAGAGAGAAAAAGAAAGAGAGAAGGAGAGAATTAGAGAACGCACACTTAGATTCACACAGGACACCGAATAGGACAGGAGAAGTGCTCCAGATATAACAAACTGACCCTAGCCCCCGACACATAAACTACTGCAGCATAAATACTGGAGGCTGAGACAGGAGGGGTCAGGAGACACTGTGGCCCCATCCGAGGACACCCCCGGACAGGGCCAAACAGGAAGAATATAACCCCACCCACTTTGCCAAAGCACAGCCCCCACACCACTAGAGGGATATCTTCAACCACCAACTTACCATCCTGAGACAAGGCTGAGTATAGCCCACAAAGATCTCCGCCATGGCACAACCCAAGGGGGGGCGCCAACCCAAACCTTAAGATCACATCAGTGACTCAACCCACTCAGGTGACGCACCCCTTCCAGGGACGGCATGAGAGAGCCCCAGTAAGCCAGTGACTCAGCCCCTGTAATAGGGTTAGAGGCAGAGAATCCCAGTGGAAAGAGGGGAACCGGCCAGGCAGAGACAGCAAGGGCGGTTCGTTGCTCCAGAGCCTTTCCGTTCACCTTCCCACTCCTGGGCCAGACTACACTCAATCATATGACCCACTGAAGAGATGAGTCTTCAGTAAAGACTTAAAGGTTGAGACCGAGTTTGCGTCTCTGACATTGGTAGGCAGACCGTTCCATAAAAATGGAGCTCTATAGGAGAAAGCCCTGCCTCCAGCTGTTTGCTTAGAAATTCTAGGGACAATTAGGAGGCCTGCGTCTTGTGACCGTAGCATACGTGTAGGTATGTACGGCAGGACCAAATCAGAGAGATAGGTAGGAGCAAGCCCATGTAATGCTTTGTAGGTTAGCAGTAAAACTTTGAAATCAGCCCTTGCTTTGACAGGAAGCCAGTGTAGAGAGGCTAGCACTGGAGTAATATGATAAAATTTTTTGGTTCTAGTCAGGATTCTAGCAGCCGTATTTAGCACTAACTGAAGTTTATTTAGTGCTTTATCCAGAAAGTAGAGCATTGCAGTAGTCTAACCTTGAAGTGACAAAAGCATGGATTAATTTTTGGACAGAAAGTTTCTGATTTTTGCAATGTTACGTAGATGGAAAAAAGCTGTCCTTGAAATGGTCTTGATATGTTCTTCAAAAGAGAGATCAGGGTCCAGAGTAACGCCGAGGTCCTTCACAGTTTTATTTGAGACGACTGTACAACCATTAAGATTAATTGTCAGATTCAACAGAAGATCTCTTTGTTTCTTGGGACCTAGAACAAGCATCTCTGTTTTGTCCGAGTTTAAAAGTAGAAAGTTTGCAGCCATCCACTTCCTTATGTCTGAAACACATGCTTCTAGTAAGGGCAATTTTGGGGCTTCACCATGTTTCATTGAAATGTACAGCTGTGTGTCATCCGCATAGCAGTGAAAGTTAACATTATGTTTTCGAATAACATCCCCAAGAGGTAAAATATATAGTGAAAACAATAGTGGTCCCAAAACGGAACCTTGAGGAACACCGAAATGTACAGTTGATTTGTCAGAGGACAAACCATTCACAGAGACAAACAGATAGACCGTGTAGACCAATTTGGGTTTCCAATCTCTCCAAAAGAATGTGGTGATCGATGGTATCAAAAGCAGCACTAAGGTCTAGGAGCACGAGGACAGATGCAGAGCCTCGGTCCGATGCCATTAAAATGTCATTTACCACCTTCACAAGTGCCGTCTCAGTGCTATGATGGGGTCTAAAACCAGACTGAAGCATTTCGTATACATTGTTTGTCTTCAGGAAGGCAGTGAGTTGCTGCGCAACAGCCTTTTCTAAGATTTTTGAGAGGAATGGAAGATTCGATATAGGCCGATAGTTTTTTATATTTTCTGTGTCAGGGTTTGGCTTTTTCAAGCGAGGCTTTATTACTGACACTTTTAGTGAGTTTGGTACACATCCGGTGGATAGAGAGACGTTTATTATGTTCAACATAGGAGGGCCAAAAGATCCCAGACATTTTCCAGACGCACAAAAAGCTTATTTCTCTCAAATTTTGTGCACAAATTTGTTCACATCCCTGTTAATGAGCATTTTTCCTTTGCCACGGTACTCCATCCACCTGACATGTGTGGCATATCAAAAAAACGATTAAACAGTATGATCATTACACAGGTGCACCTTGTGGAAAATAAAAGGCCACTTTAAAATGTGCAGTTTTGTCACACAATACAATGTCACAGATGTCTGAAGTTTTGAGGGAGTGTGCAATTTGCATTTGGCAGTACGTCCAACCGGCCTCACAACCACAGATCACATGTATGGTGTTGTGTGGATGAGTGGTTTGCTGATGCCAACGTTGTGAACTGAGTGCCCCAGATCCTGAGGCTCATTGTTGTGCCATTCATCCGACACTATCACCTCATGTTTCAGCACGATAATGCACAGCCCCAAGGATCTGTACACATTCATGTAAGCTGAAAATGTCCCAGTTCTTCCATGGCCTGCATACTCACCAGATATGTCACCCATTGAGCATGTTTGGGATGCTCTGGGTCGATGTGTATGACAATGTGTTCCAGTTCCTGCCAATATCCAGCAACTTGGCCATTGAGGAGTGGGACAACATTCCACAGACCACAATTAACAGCCTGATCAACTCTGTGTGAAGGAGATGTGTTGATCTTAATGAGACCAATGGTGGTCACACCGGATTCTGACTGGTTTTCTGAGCCACGCCCCTCACCTTTTTTTAAGGTATCTGTGACCAACAGATGCATATCTTTATTCCCAGTCATGTGAAATCCATAGATTAGGGCCTAATTAATTAATTTCAATTGACTGATTTCCTTATATGAACTGTAACTCAGTAAAATCTTTGAAATTGTTGCATGTTGCGTTTATATTTTTGTTCAGTATAGTTGCTTATCTCTGGTATAGGGTCTGTCTTCTCTCTCCTCCAGAGTTTACCCACCCTGCCCTGTGGGAAGGTATAACGTGTCTCCTCTCCCTCCTCCAGAGTTTACCCGCCCTGCGCTGTGGGAAGGTCTAACGTGTCTCCTCTCTCTCCTCCAGAGTTTACCCGCCCTGCCCTGTGGGAAGGTCTAACATATTTCCTCTCTCCACTCCAGAACATCCTTGCCCTGTGGGAAGGTCTAACTTATCTCCTCTCTCTCCTCCAGAGTTTACCTAATCTAACCCTAACCCTGCCCTGTGGAAAGGCTCTCTATTCCTACGAGGGGAAGGAACCTGGAGACCTGCAGTTTGCAAAAGGGGACATCATCATCCTGCGACGTAAAGTTGACGACAACTGGTACCATGGGGAGCTGAACAGTTGTCATGGTTTCCTGCCAGCTAGTTACATCGCGTTGTTACGGCCACTGAGCCAAACTCCGCCCACTGGAAAGGCCTTGTACGACTTTGAAGTCAAAGACAAAGATCAGGACAAAGACTGTCTGGCCTTCTCGAAGGTACACACACACACATGCACGCACACACAAACCTACACACACGAACACACGCTGACTCACTGTAATCCACTGTGTGTGTATCTATGAATACGTTTACATGGACACTGATCAAATCAAATGTCATTTTATTGGTCCCGTACACATATTTTGCAGATGTTATTGCAGGTGCATCAAAATGCTTATGTTTCTAGCTCCAACAGTACAGTAATACCTAACAAAACAAAACAATACACGCAAAAATGAAGACATATCAGAACGAGTATTGTCCGAGTGTGGAATATAAATATATATACAAAAGTATATGGACACCCCTTCAAATTAGTGGATTTGGCTATTTCAGCCAGACCCATTGCTGATGTAACAGTAAAGCTTCCTTCCCTCTCCTCACCCCTACCTGGGCTTGAACCAGGGACCCCCTGCACACCTCAACAACTGCCTTCTAAGAAGCATCGTTACCCATCGCTCCACAAAAGCCCTGGCTCTTGCAGGGCAAGCGGAACAACTACTTCAAGGTCTCAGAGCGAGTGACGTCACCGATTGAAACGTTATTAGAGCACACCCTGCAAACTAGCTAGTCATTTCACATCGGTTACACTGACAGGTGTATAAAATCGAGCACACAGCCATGCAATCTCCATAGACAAACATTGGCAGTAGAATGGCCTTACTGAAGAGCTCAGTGACATTCAACATGGCACCATCATAGGATGCCACCTTTCCAACAAATCAGTGTGTCAAATTTCTGCCCTGCTAGAGCAACCCCGGGCAACTGTAAGTGCTGTTATTGTGACGTGTAAAATTCTAGGAGCAACAACGGATCAGCCGAGAAGTGGTAGGCCTCACAAGCTAACAGAACGGGACCGCCGAGTGCTGAAGCACGTAGTTCAGAAAAATCGTCTGTCTTCGGTTGCAACTCTCACTACCGAGTTCCAAACTGCTTCTGGAAGCAACGTCAGCACATCAACTGTTTGTCGGCAGCTTCATGAAATGGGTTTTCATGACCGAGCAGCCGCACACAAGCCTAAGATCACCATGCACAATGCCAAGTGTCGGCTGGAGTGGTGTAAAGCTCGTCGCCATTGGACTCTTGAGCAGTGGAAACACGTTCTCTGGAGTGATGATTTACTCTTCAAATCAAATTGTATTAGTCACATGCGCCAAATACAACAGGTGTAGACCTTACAGTGTAATGCTTACTTACAAGCCCTTAACCAACAATGCAGTTTAAAAATACAAATAAGAATAGGAAATAAAAGTAACAAGTCGTTAAAGAGCAGCAGCAAAATAACAATAGCGAGACTATATACAGCGGGTACCAACAGAGGGTACCGGTACAGAGTCAATGTGCGGTGGCACCGGTTAGCCAAGGCAATTGAGGAAATATGTACATGTAGATAGAGTTATTAAAGTGACTATGCATAGATGATAACAGAGAGTAGCAGCGGTGTAAAAGAGGGGGGTCAATGCAAATAGTCTGGGTAGCCATTTGATTAGGTGTTCAGTAGTCTTATGGCCTGGGGGTAGAAGCTGTTTAGAAACCTCTTGGACCTAGACTTGGTGCTCCGGTACCGCTTGCCGTGCAGCAGCATAGAGAACAGTCTATGACTAGGGTGGCTGGAGTCTTGGACAATTTTTAGGGCCTTCCTCTGACACCACCTGGTATAGAGGTCCTGGATGGCAGGGAGCTTGGCCCCAGTGATGTACTGGGTTGTACGCACTACCCTCTGTAGTGCCTTCTCGGTCGGATGCCGAGAAGTTGCCATATCAGGCAGTGATGCAACCAGTCTCTCGATGGTGCAGCTGTAGAACCTTTTGAGGATCTGAGGACCCATGCCAAATCTATTCAGTCTCCTGAGGGAGAATAGGTTTTGTTGTGCCCTCTTCACGACTGTCTTGGTGTGCTTGGACCATGTTAGTTTGTTGGTAATGTGGACACCAAGGAACTTGAAGCTCTCAACCTGCTCCACTACAGCCCCCTCGATGAGAAGGGGGGCGTGCTCAGTCCTCCTTTTCCTGTAGTCCACAATCATCTCCTTTGTCTTGATCGCGTTGAGGGGGAGGTTGTTGTCCTGGTACCACACGGCCAGGTCTCTGACCTCCTCCCTATTGGCTGTCTCGTCGTTGTTGGTGATCAGGCCTACCACTGGTGTGTCATCGGCAAACTTAATGATGGTGTTGGAGTCATGCCTGGCCATGCAGTCATGAGTGAACAGGGAGTATAGGAGGGGACTGATCACGCACCCCTGAGGGGCCCCTGTGTTGAGGATCAGCGTGTCGGATGTGTTGTTACCTACCGTTACCACCTGGGGGGCGGCCCGTCAGGAAGTCCAGGATCCAGTTGCAGAGGGAGGTGTTTAGTCCCAGAGTCCTTAGCTTCACCATCTGGCAGTCCGACGGACGAATCTGGGTTTGGCGGATGCCAGGAGAGAACACTACCTTACACAATGCATAGTGCCAACTGCAAAGTTTTGGTGGAGAAGGAAGGGCTGTTTTTCATGGTTCAGGCTAGGCAGCACACAATGACATTCTAGACGATTCTGTGCTTCAAACTTTGTGGCAACCGCTTGGGAACGGCCCTTTTCCTGTTTCAGCATAACAATGCCCCTGTGCACAAAGCGAGGTCCATACAGCAATGGATTGCCGAATATCGGTGTGGAAGAACTTCAGTGGCCTGCACAGAGCCTCATCGAACATCTTTATCCCCTTACACTTGTGTGTATAAGGTAGTAGTTGTGGAATTGTTGGGTTAGGTTAGATTACTCGTTGGTTATTACTGCATTGTCGGAAATAGAAGCACAAGCATTTCGCTACACTCGCATTAACATCTTCTAACCATGTGTATGTGACAAATAAAAATGTGATTTGATTTGATTTGATCGAACACCTTTGGGATTAATTGGAACGCTGATTGCGAGCCAGGCTTAGTAGCCCAACATCAGTGACCAACCTCTCTAATGCTGTTGTGGCTGAATGGAAGCAAGTCCCTGCAGCAATGTTCCAACATCTAGTGGAAAGCCTTCCCAGAAGAGTGGAGTGGAGGCTCTCTATGATACCCTACTGGATGTTTTGTGTTTATCTAAGCAGTCTACCTTCTCCTCCGTCTATCTTTCTCCCTCTCTATCTGAATATAGTTTTTCTCCTCCTATGTGGGAGAGCGAGAGAGTAACCCCCCTTCTCCAGCACAGTGTTTGTGATAAACAGTGATTTGTATTCCCTCTGCTCCTCTCCTCTTCAAAGCTCATCATTTGTTCATGCTGTTACACACTCTAGGTGAGGACACTGGCGAATGGAACATATCTCGTTCTCTCTCATTCTCTGTGTGTGTGTTCCTCAGCAGCACCTGGCCTCATACACTCTCTCAGGATGGGGCTGAGGGCCAAGTCAGGACAGAGAGACACAGACATGCACTTCCTTTTCGCACACACAGAATCACAGCTGCAGTTCCCTAGCTAAATTACTAAATGGAAGGATGGGTTTAAATTCAAAGAGAGAATGAGAGGGAGGCGGAGAGGGAGACAAAGAAGGAGATGGAGAGGGAGACAGAGAGGGAGTGAATGAGTGAAGGAGAGCAGCATGTAAGCCTGCATGTAACATGGCCAGTGGGTCAGATAATATATCTCTAGGAGAGAGAGAGAAACCTTATCCCTCTCTTACTGTTTCTCTTTCTGCCATCCTCTCCCTCTCCTTATTTCCCTCTGTGATGATGAGAATTTAGTAGAGACAGTGGTATCATTAGGTCAGGGGCAGAGGCAGAAGGGGGCAGGCCAAGTTAGAGAGGGAGAGGGGAGATAGTGTGGGAGAGTGAGAGAAAGAGTGAGAGAAAGAGAGACTCACACATGGTGATTTTAATGCAGGGAAATCAGTTTTACCCCATTTTTTACCAGCATGTCACCACAAAAGAGAGAGAGAGAGAGAGAGAGAGAGAGAGAGAGAGAGAGAGAGAGAGAGAGAGAGAGAGAGAGAGAGAGAGAGAGAGAGAGAGAGAGAGAGAGAGAGAGAGAGAGAGAGAGAGAGAGAGAGAGAGAGAGAGAGAGAGAGAGAGAGAGAGAGAGAGAGAGAGAGAGAGAGAGAGAGAGAGAGAGAGAGAGAGAGATGAATACAAGCTTAATTCCTGTTTTGTCCTTATAAACCATACTGTCTGTTCAATAGGATGAGGTTCTGACGGTGATCAGACGAGTGGATGACAACTGGGCAGAGGGCATGCTGGGAGATAAGATCGGGATCTTCCCCATCCTCTATGTAGAGGTAACAACAAACACACACACGGGGGGGTCTTATTAGATAGGGATACATCAATAATTAAGAGTCTTCCATCACTTTGACTCGACGGGAGGCTATGTGTGCGTGCGTATGTGTGTTGTGAAGGGGGGAGGTTAGGGTTAGTAGGGGGGGACATAATGAGGGTGTCCCAGCTGGAGGCGTGTGGAGCGTTGGGGGAGGGAGGAAGGAGCTCTGTCCTCTCTCCTTGTCTCCTATGGTGGTGTAGCTGTGCGCTGTTAACCCTTCACACCTTTAACACAAGAAGAGCCTAGAGGGTCATGTGGACGTCATAACACACTGTCGTTGTTAGAATCTTAATATCACAAATTGAAGGAGGACATTTTTGACTGGTTTCCCTCTGCTGCCCGTCCTACTCCAGACAGTGCCCTGCCCCGTTGATAATTACCCCCATAATTGCCTCGAAATAGCATATATAAAATGTATTCATTAGACTGTTAGAATGTTGACGTCCAAACACACACAAATACACACACTGTATGGCACAGTGCGCACAGGGCTGCTCAGATGAAAGATGATCACAGAGAGAAAGAAAGTACAGGGTGAAGGATGGTTCTGCCTCAGAGAACAACGCACACACACACACACACACACACACACACACACACACACACACACACACACACACACACACACACACAAACTCTCACACCATTTCTGGTGAGGTAAAAGGTGAAGGCCCTTGTGAATAGTGTAAAGAGACAGTCACACATTCAGGTATATTGTGTATACTGTGGGAACATATGCATGAGATGGGGAGAGGAATTCACTGTCTGTCTGTGTCTGAGTGTGTATTTGACCTTCATAGAGAAAGACTGTGTGTGCGTCTCCATTCGTCCCCTGAGAGTAATGCCGTCAGTGCAGGATCAATCTAACAGGCTCATTAGCATATGTTTTGATTAGCATATCTATTAATATGGAGATGGCGACGTCTCACACACTGAGACAGATCCACTCTGTCCTGCCCCATACAGTCTATACTTACACACTGAGACAGATCCACTCTGTCCTGCCCCCCTACAGTCTATACTCACACACTGAGTCAGATCCACTCTGTCCTGCACACACTGAGACAGATCCACTCTGTCCTGCCCCATACAGTCTATACTTACACACTGAGACAGATCCACTCTGTCCTGCCCTCTATAGTCTATACTTACACACTGAGACAGATCCACTCTGTCCTGCCCTCTACAGTCTATACTTACACACTGAGACAGATCCACTCTGTCCTGCCCCCTACAGTCTATACTCACACACTGAGACAGATCCACTATGTCCTGCCCCCTACAGTCTATACTCACACACTGAGACAGATCCACTCTGTCCTGCCCTCTACGGTCTATACTCACACACTGAGACATATCCACTCTGTCCTGCCCTCTACAGTCTATACTCACACACGCACTAGTCTCTCCAAGGAATCCTCTCCAACAAAGGAGTGTGTTTTCAGCGGAGGTGATATTGATGTAATGTAGCAGAAAGCATCCCCTGAGTTCAACATGGTGACAATGTGTGTGTGTAGACTGAGAGGAGCTGCTCTCTCTGTGTTGTGATTGTGACTGTGAGACTGAGCATCCGTCTGTGAGAGAGCGTGAGTAGTGTTGTTGCTGGGTAGATTCAGTGTGTGGGGGTTATCTGACTAGCAAGAACAGACTACAAGATCGACTGTCATCCTGTCAGATATGAGCTGCATTACAAACGTTGTTCTCTCCTCCTCCTCTTTCACTAAGTACATAGATTCTCCCCAGGGTGTGGGGTGTGTGTGATCTTTTTTGTCTGGTTTGAAGTTCTGCCAACAGCAGAAGGCGTGCTCTGAGAGCCAGCAGTGTGTAGTAAAGCAGTCTAAAGCAATTCAATTCAATGATTTGAATCTCATCCTTCCCTCTCCTCTCGTCTCCTTTCGTCTCCTCTCGTCTCCTATCCTCTCGTCTCCTTTCCTCTCATCTCCTCTCCACTTTAGCTAAATGAAACAGCCAAACAGTTGATGGAGATTGACAAGCCGACATCCAATCCCGTCCCTGGCCCCAGCTTTGACCCGTCTCCCGGCCTCCCATTGGGTCCCTGCTCCCTTGGTCCCTCCCCTGACCCATCCTCTGCAGGAAGTGGCAATGGTGCCCTCCAGAGGCAAGAGGAGGAGAGAAGAGGGGGAGAGGGGAAGAAAAACGCTAAGAAGCGCCACTCGTTCACAGCTCTGAGTGTGACGCAGCGGACAGCCCAGCTCAACAACAGACACAGCATGGAGATCTCCCACCCTGTCCTCATCAGCTCCTCTGACCCCAGGGCTGCTGCACGGATACAGGACTCTCCCCCCGGTCCCGCTCCCTCCTCAGTCGGAGTTCTGGTTCCTCCCAGAATGGCTTCAGTCACCTCAGAACTGCTGGCTCAAGCCAAGGTCCAACTACCACTCAACATGTAAGTTACAGTACAGTTTACTCATCACACAGGCATGGTTCACTAACTGGTAAATCTATAGGTAAATGAGTTGAATAGCAATGCTGTCTGTTTTCTCTGAGCTGCTGTCCTGTCTATAAGGTGAAACAGAAGCTGAGTGGAATATAAAGATTCTGCTGCATTTACTACCATATCTTCCTGGACGTGTGTGCACACACACAAACACACACTATCCAGGGCGGGTTGTCCCGCTAATGAGGTCGGACACTTCCATCTCCGACCGGCAACCTGCCCTGTTGCTATGGGAAAACGTCCCCTAGTTACCATAGCAACCCAGAGGCAGTGCATGGACACCTGCTTACTCTCCCCTCCTATTATTCTTCAGACATACAGTACCAGTCAGAAGTTAGGACACACCTACTCATTCAAGGATTTTTCTTTATTTTTACTATTTTCTACATTGTAAAATAATAGTGAAGACATCAAAACTATGAAATAACACATATGGAATCATGTAGTAACCAAAAAAGTGTAAAACAAATCAAAATATATTTTATTTTTGAGATTCTTCAAAGTAGCATCCCTTTGCATTGATGACAGCTTTGCACACTCTTGGCATTCTCTCAACCAACCATGAAATGTGTTTCCATGGTTGAGCAGCTGCACACAAGCCTAAGATCACCATGCGCAATGCCAAGCTTCAGTGTAAAGGCTGCCGCCATTGGGAAAAGCATTCTCTGAAATCATGAATCATGCTTCACTATCTGGCAGTCCGACGGACGAATCGGGGTTTGGTGGTTACCAAGAGAACGCTACCTGCCCGAATGCATAATGGCAACTGTAAAGTGTGGTGGAGGAGAAATAATGGTCTGGGGCTGTTTTTCATGGTTTGGGCTAGGACCCTTAGTTCCAGTGAAGGGAAATCTTAACGCTACAGAATACAATGACATTCTAGATGATTCTGTGCTTCCAACTTTGTGGCAACAGTTTGGGCAAAGCTCTTTCCTGTTTTAGCATGACGATGCCCCCATGCACAACGTGAGGTCCATACATAAGTTGTTTGTCAAGATCAGTGTGGAAGAACTTGACTTGCCTGCTCAGAGCCCTGACCTCAACCCCATTGAACACCTTTGGGATGAATTGGAAAACCAACTGCGAGCCAGGCCTAATTGCCCAACATAGGTGCCCGACCTCACTAATGCTATTGTGGCTGAATGGAAGCAAGTCCCCGCAGCAATGTTCCAACATCTAGTGAAAAGCCTTCCCTGAAGAGTGGAGACTGTTATAGCAGCAAAGGGGGAATCAACTCCATATTAATGCCCATGATTTTGGAATGAGATGTTTGACAAGCAGGTGTCCACATACGTTTGGTCATATAGTGTATATTCAGACATAAATTCAGACATGTACATTCAGATATCAAACACATATTCAGTCGTACCCTCCAACAGTATTTAGACAGTGAATGTCCCCCAAAAATATTGTTCTTTATTCCAGCAAATTGGATATGAGATCAAATAATGCACATGAGGCATGCACAGAATTTCACCTTTTATGTGGTTGCATTTTATTACATAGTTGTTTGTCCATATTAAAACAATACCAGTCATTTGTTCAGTCAAATGATCCTAATCGACGTCTCTGTGTATCCCAGCTACCTGGCCCTGTATGCGTATAAGTCCCAGAAGGCAGATGAGTTGGAGCTGAGGAAAGGAGAGATGTACCGTGTCACAGAGAAGTGTCAGGACGGCTGGTTTAAAGGGACCTCTCTACGCACCGCTGCTTCCGGAGTCTTCCCTGGAAACTATGTCACACCCGTGTCACGGTGAGACACGCACAGGCACGAACGCACAGGCACGAACGCACGCACACTCACACACACATTTTCTCACGCAAATACTCTCTTTCTCCCTCTCACACACACCCTTTCAAACACATAACTCTGTTTGCGTGACAGGCGGACGATAAGCAGCATGTTGATGGTAGTATAATAGGGGATATCAATAGTATTTTGGTCACTATTCTAACAGGACTGGAACCATTGAATCTCTCCCCTCTCCCAACCCCTTCTCCCACTCGTGCTCTCTCTCTTTCTCGCTCTCTCTGCAGAGCTCCGTTTGCGGTGGGTGGTTCTCAGAGCTCCTGTCTCTCAGGGCAGGAGGTGGGAGGGGTGGGACAGGGGAGTAAGGCAGCCTCCCCCTCCTCCGCCGGCCCCTCCTCCTCTCGTCTCTCCCCTCCCCCCTCTTCCCCCCAGTCTGCCGCTGCTCAGCTTAAGAACTGCCTTCGCTTTGGACAACAAACAGTTAACCAGACCCGCTCTGCCATGCAACTGGGTGAGTACACAGAGATTATTCAGTTTCTAGATCTGTAATTTCCTACATTTGATCCAGCTCTTATATCTGGCCTCTCTCTCCCTCCTTGCCTCTCTCCTTCCTTCCCTCTCTCTGTCAGGGAGAACATGTGATGGTATTTAAAGTTTCTCCTGGGAGCCTCTCTCTTTGTCTCTGTCTTACACACACACACCTGTTATCCATTACAAAATAAAGTATGACCATAGGTAGGCTATGGTAGTTTGGTCACATGTGTCATTGGCAGTCAGTCGTATTGGGGCGGCAGGTAGCCTAGCGGTTAGGGCGTTGGGGCCGTAACCCAAAGGTCGCTGGTTTGAATACCTGAGCCGACAAGGTTAAAAATCAGAAGGCACTTAACACTAATTTTCTCCATGGGCGCCGTACTACTACGGCTAACCCTGCAAAATAACACATTTTACTGCACCTATCTGGTGTGACAATAAAATATATATATATAATATGATGACAGCACAAACAGGAAGCAGATGGTGTCTTGTAACAGTAAGATGACTACTTTGTGCTGTGTAATAGTATGTAACAGTGTGTAATGTGTGTGTTCAGTCCACAGCCCGCCCTCCAGCAGCCCAGAGCGTCCCACCCCCACCGTCTCTCCTCTCCGACCTCAGAAATCTTCCCCGTCGCGCTCCGCTGGTCAATCTGCTCGCCCAATATCCATGGTGTCCCCCGGCCCTTCCCCCCTCTCCTCCCCTGCTTCGCGCCCTCTCTCCTGCCTCTCTTCGCCCCTCATCCCACTTTCCTCCCCTCTCTCCTGCCTCACCCCTCCCAACACCAGTGCCGCCCTGCTCAACGGAGAATCAACCAATCCCTTCCAACCGTCCTCGCCTGGCCCCTCCCACAGCAACGCCCCAAAACCAGAGAAGGTGAGTCTCCTAGGGTGTATCTCTTCATCTTGCTTCTCATCTCTTCTCTCTCTCCTTGCTCTCTCTCTCTCTCCTTGCTCCCTCTCTCTCTCTCCTTGCTCTCTCTCTCTCTCCTTGCTCCCTCTCTCTCTCTCCTTGCTCCCTCTCTCTCTCTCCTTGCTCCCTCTCTCTCTCTCCTTGCTCTCTCTCTCTCTCCTTGCTCCCTCTCTCTCTCTCCTTGCTCTCTCTCTCTCTCCTTGCTCTCTCTCTCTCTCTCCTTGCTCTCTCTCTCTCTCTCCTCTCTCTCTCTCTCCTCTCTCTCCTCTCTCTCTCTCTCTCTCTCTCGCTCCTTGCTCTCTCTCTCTCTCTCTCTCTCTCTCTCTCTCTCTCACTCTCGCTCCTTTCTCTCTCTCTCTCTCTCTCTCACTCTCGCTCCTTGCTCTCTCTCTCTCTCGCTCTCTCTCTCTCTCTCTTTGCTCTCTCTCTCTCTCTCTCTCTCTCGCCTCACCACTACCTCCCTTTATCTAAACTCACAGCAGAGTCTGGTTCCAACATCACACTGCCTTAAAATCCCTCAACATGATGCCATAGTCAGGAGGATATAGTCAGGGAATATTAAAAGCATAGCTAGGGGAAGTGGTGTTAAGGGGAAGTGGCTTGCACCTGGACATGGTGCAGAATCGTCCAACGCCAGACAGACAAACAGACGATCAGTGTGACAGGGCTGTCTCTGTGTGTTGTTCTTCATCTTGATGGGTGTATTAAAGCTGGGTCCATGGTGACAGTGGATGGATGGTAGAGTTGTCTGAGAGAGAGGAGCCTATCTGCTCTGGTGTTGACTGGCTTCACAGACACTAGATGAGACAGTTGGTGACAATAGGACAAATAGACTAGGGAAGGACCATGATAAACAGTCATTGACTACGAGCTGTGATGGATTAACTATAGTATTTAGTCTCATCGCATTTAACCTCGTAGCTTTCCTAACCATTTTAATTCCCCACATGCATTGGCTTATTATGCGTTGGAGTTTGCTGTCTGATTAAGTTAGAGGTTTGTGTGTGTGTGTGTGTGTGTGTGTGTGTGTGTGTGTGTGTGTGTGTGTGTGTGTGTGTGTGTGTGTGTGTGTGAGTTGAGGCCTGCTGTGCTGTCAGACAGATGCTTCCATGCTGATTATGCGCTGATAATTGGCTCTGACTCACATCTCAACCCCAAAGATGCACACAAACACACACACACACACACACACACACATACACACACACACACTGAGACCAAAGTTCCCCCTGACACATCGAGACTAAACTATCTGCTGTATATGTGCTGCTCTCTGGTGGATAGTTAGAGAACTACACTCAGATCTCAAAAAGATACTGTACTGGCCAACTGGAGGAGTCATTGTTACATCAGGTAGATACTGCTGGTTAACTGTCTCTGAGACCAGGAGGGACACTGCAAATTGTTTCATCCCCATTCTCTTCTCTGTCTTGTTATCTGTGTCCACAGAAGGAGAAGAAAGGAGGTCTGCTAAAGCTTCTCTCTGGAGCCGCGGCCAAGAAAAAGGCATCTCATTCTCCCCCGTCCTCCCCACCAACCCTCCCCCTGTCGGGTGCCGTCCTCCCACATCACACCCGCTCTGGCTCCTGTCCAATGGATGCCCATGGGCGTGCCGGGTCTTGTCCAATCGAGAGTGAGATGGCGGGGGCAATGGGGTTAGAGCTGCTGAACAGGAAGTCAGGATCCCTCGATCTCAACTTCCCCCGGTCGCCCCCGATGACCCGCCCCGGGAACGCACTGCTAGCTCTCCGGCCTGAACCCAAACCACTGTCCAGAGAGAGGTAAACACACACTGTAACTACTCACACTGTCAAACACACATCCTGTTCAGAGATAGGTAAGCACACACCCTGTCCAGAGAGAGGTAAGCAGACACCCTGTCCAGAGAGAGGTATACACACACTGTAACTACTCACACTGTCAAACACACATCCTGTTCAGAGATAGGTAAGCACACACCCTGTCCAGAGAGAGGTAAACACACCCTGTCCAGAGAGAGGTATACACACACTGTAACTACTCACACTGTCAAACACACACCCTGTCCAGAGAGAGGTAAACACACCCCGTCCAGAGAGAGGTATACACACACTGTAACTACTCACACTGTCAAACACACACCCTGTCCAGAGAGAGGTAAACACACCCCGTCCAGAGAGAGGTATACACACACTGTAACTACTCACACTGTCAAACACACACCCTGTCCAGAGAGAGGTAAACACACACTGTAACTACACACTGTCAAACACACACCCTGTCCAGAGAGAGGTAAACACACCCTGTCCAGAGAGAGGTAAACACACACTGTAACTTCTCACATAGCCGCGGGAAGTAGGGGTTCTGACAAATCAGAATATAAATATATATAAATAAATATACTTTTTCACAAAAGCAGTGCACTGGGCCTTTACTAGTCCAGTATTAACGGACCGATATAGCCGTCTGTAGTGATGGCAAAACGGTTTCATTCTGCACTGCCCCTGTCCCCCCGTCAGCGAAAAAAATGCAGCAACTGTATGTTACGACACTATGCCACTACAGCACCAGGAATAACTGAGCTGGAATAATATACACACACACACTGACACTCACACACAAACATTAAAACACACTGTTTCAAGCACGTATAAATCTGTGTGAAGCATTTATATATAAGACTGCTGAATGATGATGACCTGAGTAGCAGCATATATCACCTCCTACTGTGTGTGTGTGTGTGTGTGTGTTTATGGTGTGCATGTGTTCGAATATGAGTTACAATGCAGCCCCACTGGTCAAGAACTGGTTAAATCAACTGTGTTTCCACGTCATTTCAGCAAAAAAAACTTTTATGTGATGACGTTGAATCAATGTGGAAAACTGATTGGATTTTCCACCCAGCTTTCAAGGATGGGCATAAATTACAAATTACAATTTCTAAATACAACTACAAAATACCCTAAAGATCACTGTATCCAAATAAAATATCATATACTTTTGCATAGTATAGTATTTTATTATAATACATGTATTTTGTATTTTAAAATACATTTGCAAGTTGCCGGCCGAACAGCAGCAACATTCACAGCAATGGTTACAGAATCGTTTTACTTGCTATGACTGTGATATGTCGTTGTTTATCTACCTTAGTTGAATGTGCACTGTCACTCTGGATAAGAGTGTCCTGCTAAATGACCAAAATGTAAATGTAAAGTATTTGTGAAAATGAAGAACTGCAAGCACACTGGGTACTGTCATTGGCCTTCTTTCATGGGCGGAGCTCATTGGAGTAATACTCAGCATCCTTTGCAATTGTTCATTTTTACATACACATTTATATGTAAACTCAGCAAAAAAAGAAATGTCCCTTTTTCAGGATCCTGTCTTTCAACAATAATTCGTAAAAATCCAAATAACTTCACCAAAAGAAAGGGTCCCTGCTCATCTGCGTGAACGTGCCTTAGGCATGCTGCAAGGAGGCATGAGGACTGCAGATGTGGCCAGGGAAATAAATTGCAACGTCTGTACTGTGAGACGCCTAATGCAGAGCTACAGGGAGACAGGACGGACAGCTGATCGTCCTCGCAGTGGCAGACCACATGTAACAACACCTGTACAGGATCGGTACATCTGAACATCACACCTGCGGGACAGGTAAAAGATGGCAACAACAACTGCCTGAGTTACACCAGGAATGCACAATCCCTCCATCAGTGCTCAGTCTGTCCGCGATAGGCGGAGAGAGGCTGGACTGAGGGCTTATAGGCCTGTTGTAAAGGCAGGTCCTCACCAGACATCACCGGCAACAACGTCACCTATGGGCACAAACCCACCGTCACTGGACCAGACAGGGCTGGGAAAAAGTGCTCTTCACTGACGAGTCACGGTTTTGTCTCACCAGGGGTGATGGTCAGATTTGTGTTTATCGTCGAAAGGAATGAGCGTTACACTGGAGCCTGTACTCTGGAGCGGGATTGATTTGGAGTTGGAGGGTCCGTCAGGGTCTGGGGCAGTGTGTCACAGCATCATCGGACTGAGCTTGTAGTCATTCCAGGCAATCTCAACGCTGTGCGTTACAGGGAAGACATCCTCCTCCCTCATGTGGTACCCTTCCTGCAGGCTCCTGACATGACCTTCCAGCATGATAATGCCACCAGCCATACTGCTCGTTCTGTGCATGATTTCATGCAAGACAGGAAGGTCAGTGTTCTGCCATGGCCAGCGAAGAGCCCGGATCTCAATCCCATTGAGCATATCTGGGACCTGTTGGATCGGACGGTGGGTGCTAGGGCCATTCCCCAACTTATTCAGTTTATGTCTCAGTTGTTGAGTCTTGTTATGTTCATACAAATATTTACACATGTTAAGTTTGCTGAAAATAAACACAGTTGACAGTGAGAGGACTTTTTTTTTGCTGAGTTTAGTTCATTTAGCAGATGCTCTAATCACACGATGGTGACATCAGACTTCTGATACCAATATAGGGTGAAAGTACAGTGCCTTGCAAAAGTATTCGGCCCCCTTGAACTTTGCGACCTTTTGCCACATTTCAGGCTTCAAACATAAAGATATAAAATTGTATTTTTTTGTGAAGAATCAACAACAAGTGGGACACAATCATGAAGTGAAAGGACATTTATTGGATATTTCAAACTTTTTTAACAAATCAAAAACTGAAAAATTGGGCGTGCAAAATTATTCAGCCCCCTTAAGTTTAATACTCTGTAGTGCCACCTTTTGCTGCGATTACAGCTGTAAGTCGCTTGGGGTATGTCTCTATCAGTTTTGCACATCGAGAGACTGAAATTTTTTCCCATTCCTCCTTGCAAAACAGCTCGAGCTCAGTGAGGTTGGATGGAGAGCATTTGTGAACAGCAGTTTTCAGTTCTTTCCACAGATTCTCGATTGGATTCAGGTCTGGACTTTGACTTGGCCATTCTAACACCTGGATATGTTTATTTTTGAACCATTCCATTGTAGATTTTGCTTTATGTTTTGGATCATTGTCTTGTTGGAAGACAAATCTCCATCCCAGTCTCAGGTCTTTTGCAGACTCCATCAGTTTTTCTTCCAGAATGGTCTTGTATTTGGCTCCATCCATCTTCCCATCAATTTTAACCATCTTCCCTGTCCCTGCTGAAGAAAAGCAGGCCTAAACCATGATGCTGCCACCACCATGTTTGACAGTGGGGATGGTGTGTTCAGGGTGATGAGCTGTATTGCTTTTACGCCAAACATAACGTTTTGCATTGTTGCCAAAAAGTTCAATTTTGGTTTCATCTGACCAGAGCACCTTCTTCCACATGTTTGGTGTGTCTCCCACGTGGCTTGTGGCAAACTTTAAACAACACTTTTTATGGATATCTTTAAGAAATGGCTTTCTTCTTGCCACTCTTCCATAAAGGCCAGATTTGTGCAATATACGACTGATTGTTGTCCTATGGACAGAGTCTCCCACCTCAGCTGTAGATCTCTGCAGTTCATCCAGAGTGATCATGGGCCTCTTGGCTGCATCTCTGATCAGTCTTCTCCTTGTATGAGCTGAAAGTTTAGAGGGACGGCCAGGTCTTGGTAGATTTGCAGTGGTCTGATACTCCTTCCATTTCAATATTATCGCTTGCACAGTGCTCCTTGGGATGTTTAAAGCTTGGGAAATCTTTTTGTATCCAAATCCGGCTTTAAACTTCTTCACAACAGTATCTCGGACCTGCCTGGTGTGTTCCTTGTTCTTCATGATGCTCTCTGCGCTTTTAACGGACCTCTGAGACTATCACAGTGCAGGTGCATTTATACGGAGACTTGATTACACACAGGTGGATTGTATTTATCATCATTAGTCATTTAGGTCAACATTGGATCATTCAGAGATCCTCACTGAACTTCTGGAGAGTTTGCTGCACTGAAAGTAAAGGGGGCTGAATAATTTTGCACGCCCAATTTTTCCGTTTTTGATTTGTTAAAAAAGTTTGAAATATCCAATAAATGTCGTTCCACTTCATGATTGTGTCCCACTTGTTGTTGATTCTTCACAAAAAAATACAGTTTTATATCTTTATGTTTGAAGGTCGCAAAGTTCAAGGGGGCCGAATACTTTCGCAAGGCACTGTATTTTGTAAATACAAATTACAGCTTTCAAAAGGATCTTGTTACGAAATACATTGCAGTGTAGTTCACCCCAGCGTAATACAAATAACTAAATACTCAGAAGTAATTGAAATACATATTTCAAAAACATGTAACAGAAATACTGGCCATCTCTGCCAACCTTTAACCTAAATCTAATGTCATGGTGAAATGTTTTGTTGATTTTTCATTGAATTCATATTAGTTGACAACTCAACCACATTGGTTGAGGTTGAACTGACGTCTGTGCACAGTGGGTCATTATCCGTAACCCTCCCTCCCTAGGTATCGTGTGGTGGTGCCCTACCCCCCTCAGAGCGAGGCGGAGATCGAGCTGAGACAGGGAGACGTGGTGTTTGTTCATAAGAAGAGAGAAGATGGCTGGTACAAAGGAACTCTGCAGAGGACTGGACGTACTGGCCTCTTCCCTGGCAGCTTCGTAGAGATCTTCTGAACAGGACCGCTACACACACACACACACACACACACACATGGGCAAAATTGACAAAATACAATTACAAAAGATCAATGTATCAAAATGAACTACAAAATACTTGTATTTTATAATAATTTGGGGGGCACCTATATGTGTCCTATTACACACAAGTGTGTAATGGAAATGTTTTTGAGGGGCATATCCCAACTCCCCCGAGACACCCTTAGGGGTCACGGCCAGGGTCGCCATTGTACAGCTCCCCTCGAGCAATTAGGGTTAAGTGACTTGCTGAAGGGCACAGCGACTGATTTTTTTCAGCTTGTCGCCTCCAGTATTCAAACCAGCAACCTTTTGATCACTGGCCTAATGCTCTAACCTCGAGGCTACCTGCCGCCCCAAATATATTTCATTAAAATACATGTATTTTGTATATTAAAATCCATAAATACATTTGCAAACTCAGTGCCGGATACAGAAACTTTTAATTTGCTATGACTGATGTTGTTTTATCTACCTTAGCTGAATGTACTGACTGTAAGTCACTCTGGATAAGTGTCTGCTAAATGACTAAAATGCTGTATATATGTGAAAATGAACACACCAAAACGAACTGCAAAGCACACTAGGTATTATTATTGGCCTTGTTTCGGGGTCATGTCTAGATGGGATATATCTTAACCTAATTCTCTTAACCTTCTACGTTAATTCTATTAAACCTGCTATGAAAAGTACATTTTGACAAAAGCTGTATCCTTTCTAGACTTAACCTTGTTTCAGGGCGGAGCTCATTAGAATAATACTTGTCCATTATTACATACACGTTTATATTTAGTTCATTTAGCAGACGCTCTTACGACACCATAGTGCCATCAGTCTTCTGATACCAATGCAGGGTGAAAGGGGGATGGTGAACCGCTATAAACAAATGGTATAGAAAAGTATTTTGTATTTTGAAAATACAAATTACAGCTCTCGAAAGTATCTTATTACAAAATACTGTACATTGGAGTGTAGTCCAGCCCAGTGTAATACAATTTACAAAATACTCAGAAGTCATTTAAATACATATTTCAAATACACGTAACAGAAATACTGCCCATCTCTGCACACACGGCTACTCCAGCTCCAACCAGCCTCATAGGAGCGGGGGCCTTTATCCACACAGGACAGCTATGGCAGGGGTCCTTCATCAACCTCATCAATGACTAGTGATGTTGACATCATCAGGAGGCGCCAGCAACTATTGAAGGCACAACAAGCGGCACACTGTATTTTTCTATTGCTTCAGTGTGTATTTGTTTTAAACATCAGTGTCCGTATGAATGTGTGGTATGGCTAGAGACATGCCGTACTGGTTACAGAAGCACCTAAAGACCTTGGCTAACCTGATACCTGTTCTTTCTGGTTGGTGTGTGTGTATGCGTGTCTGTATTCATGTGTGCGAGTAAGAGAGACCAGTAGTTGGTAATACCAGTCATGTGGAAACTCAACATTGGGAAAGAAAGCACATCAACAGTCCCAAATGTTCTTAATTTTAACATACCCCACTTCTGGCAAGCTACTTCAAACCGCCTCTTTCATTGGCTAAGCACACAACAGTACTCCTCTTTCATTGGTTAAGCACACAACGGTGGTCCTCTCTAATTGGCTAAGTACACAGTTCCTCTCTCATTTACTAAGCACACAACAACTGTACCCCAACAGAAGTAGGTCCACAGGTCAGGAAGACAGTGAAGCACACAGAGTTGGGAAGGCCAGAACGAGTCGGTTACAACACATACAGATGGGATCAAGCTACATCCATACAGCACATTCAGTCTCAGCCTAAAGTGTGTGTGTGTGTGTGTGTGTGTGTGTGTGTGTGTGTGTGTGTGTGTGTGTGTGTGTGTGTGTGTGTGTGAGAGAGAGATATAGAGACCATCTGTCTCTGATTGGAGTAGCAGATGCAGGGGAGTCTGGGTAATCCCTGAGTTGGGTAACAGACAGATGAGAACACCCAGAGATTCAGATGAGATTAGAACCTTTCCATCAGGCTGCGACACACACAACCACACACACACACACACACACACATACACACACAACCACACACACACACGCACAGTCATTGATGTGAAAGGAGTGGATGGGTCCCAGTCTTTCCGCTCCTCCTCAGAGAGAGAGAGAGAGTGTATCAGTTAAACATGTTGATGTTGTTGCTGTGGATAAGCTCTTTGGTCTGGTCCAGAAACAACCCTTAGCTCCAGATGAGCCAGCTGTATCCCTGAACCCAAAAGGCCAGTCTGTTTGTCTGTTTCTACTGTCTGTCTGTGGAGCTAATGCACAAGTCCTCCATGTTGGAGATAGAGCACTTCCACATGACCCACATGACCCAGACACCACACAGTGTCCATCTTGCTATTCCTGCTCCCCAGTTCCCATGAATTAGTGTGTTCAGGTGGACTGTGTTTCTGGTTTGCCTGGACTGTCTGGTGTGAGTACTGTACCACTGACAAGACTTTACAGACTTTACAAGGGGGTTGTTACGCATGGAATCTCATGCTGTCTAACTATGAGAGATGTTTTACATTACTGTAACAGAAAATAAGAGATATAAATATATATATTGTGCAGATTATTTATATTTCGTGGGTGCCAGTCGCCCTGCACTCAAGACCAGCGTTCTACCATGTGATCATTAAACATTCTCTCGTATTGATGACCTCGTGGTTTGGTTGGTTTTTCATGTCAAGTGCATTTTCCCAATAAATGCCTTTGTTTTAAACCAACCTGTGTCACCTCTGCCTGATGACAAACCCTTTATATAGCCATACTGCCTCCCACCTCCACTCCATTACTTCACTCTCTCTCCTCTTCTTTCCTCTCTTCGTCCCAGTGGAGGTGTGTGACAGCGAGGTTGTCATGAATAATCACCTTACATTTGCATTTAGAGTGAAGCTGAGGCCTGGCATGCCAACAAACACTTTATGTAGGTGGAGAGGTGTGTGTGACACTGTGTGTCATCACAGGGTAGATAGACTCACGCCTGCCCGTGTGTGTGTGTGTGTGTGTGTGTGTGTGTGTGTGTGTGTGTGTGTGTGTGTGTGTGTGTGTGTGTGTGTGTGTGTGTGTGAGTGAGAGAGTGAGTGAGAGAGAGACAGTGAGTGAGTGAGTGGTGAGTGAGTGAGTGAGTGAGTGAGTGAGTGAGTGAGTGAGTGAGTGAGTGAGTGAGTGAGTGAGTGAGACACTGTGCTGTAAGGTCACTGATCACCATTTTAGTCAACACTACTCTGATGCCAACAGCACTACAGCATGCCAGATTCTGTATTGGTGTGTTTCTCCTCAGGATACAGTGAAAGTCACCCCAATCCAGATTCCCCTCCTCCAACTCCACATGGACAACCCAGGCCACCACCCACTCCCCACGCACATGCTTCATCTACTGCCTCCACACACACACACAAACACAAGTGGTGCGCGAGTCAGCTGTTTGTTCACCCGCACATGCCAGCAATTGCTAATAACCCATTCGCAACAGATAAAGTGAAAATGTGAAAAGTGAGGCCCGCACCCAACCCTAACCCGCAAATATAGAAACAATTTTTTGACAGAGGGTGCAGGATTTTGTTTTCCCTGATTTAGATATGTTTCTGATTATAACTTCCGACATTTTGGTAGGCTATTTGTTAGTCAACTTGTCTATAATTAGATATATGTAGCTTCTCTTTTGTCATTATATGTTGCCCTAGACGACTAAATAAACCCTTGCTCAACAGAATAATGTAATAGATCGATGGAAAGAATGCTTCAATCTAGTTGACATTGGTAAAGTTATCTGTCATCTTCCGCGGAGAATAAATGTTTAGGGACTGGGGACAAAATAGAAAGCAAAAAACACAGAAAAGATTTTCTGTGCTAAATGTCCAAATGATATCGATTTGACCGGTTGTATGGGAAAAGCAGGCTAAGAGAACAACCCAATGTGTTTCTATTTTTGTTTCTGATTTCAGTTCGGCTTCGATGCATATTTTACGTGGTTGAATACTATCAGCTTTTATGACGCTTTTATGATGAAGACAGCACCTCTACTGTTTGTATCTAACTGAGCATTGCATTCTCTCAAAGAAATAAATCACATTTCTCCACTCCTGTTCCAAAGTCCAAATTTTGCCTACATTTAGTGTATACTTTTACTGCAATAATGTTCTAATTCTGCAGGAACTATTATTAAGGCTACAGCCCTATCCACACGGGATACATTTTTTACCAAACTGCCCCCTGCAATTTCTTTATATACATCATAAACAGTACCAGTCAAAAGTTTGGACACACCTACTCATTCAAGGGTTTTTCTTTATTTTACTATTTTCTACATTGTAGAATAATAGTGAAGACATCAAAACTATGAAATAACACATATGGAATAATGTAGTAACCAAAAAAGTGTTAACACCCTTTGCCTTGATAACATCTTTGCACACTCTTGGCGTTCTCTAAACCAGCTTCATGAGGTAATCACCTGGAATGTGCAAAGCTGTCATCAAGGCAAAGGGTGGCTACTTTGAAGAATCTCAAGTATAAAATATGGTTCCATGTGTTATTTCATAGTTTTGATGTTTTCACTATTATTCTCCAATGTCAAAAATAGTAAAAAATAAAATAGGTATGTCCAAAACTTTGACTCGTAGTGTAAATATACAGTGCATTCGGAAAGTATTCAGACCCCTTGACATTTAGAGACTTGTCCCGAAGCCACTCCTGTGTTGTCTTGGTTGTGTGCTTAGGGTCGTTGTCCTGTTCGAAGGGGAACCTTCGTCCCTGTCTGAGGTGCTGAGCACTGTGGAGCAGGTTTTCGTCAAGGATCTCTGTACTTCGCTCCATTCATCTTTCCCTTGATCCTGACTAGTCTCCCAGTCCCTGTCACTGAAAAACATCCCCACAGCATGATGCTGCCGCCAACCTGCTTGCGAACTGCAGCCCCCACACCAAACGATTCGTTCTCGAGCTCGTTGAACAGAGGCTGAAAGACATTTGATGGTCGGACTCAGAGCCGGATGCTCGTCGTGTATTAATCCTGCTGTAGGTCTCATTACAGCCAGCACGAACACTGGTCAAATGAACGACTAAAATGAACAAGTCCCTCAGAAAAATGAATTATGACTCGAGTCAGTAAAAAGAGTCGTTCACAAAGAATGATTACTTTGCAACTGCACATCGCTACAGGCAGTACAGCCGGCTGCCAGGAGAAGGTGAAGTGCATAGAGCTTCATGAAGGGAACACTGCAGATAATAGATCATCTCAGTATGGCAGAAAACACCTTTTATAGTCTACGGACACATCACCTGAAAAATAGTTGTAAAGAAAAACAATCTTGATAAGATGATGAGAAGTTGATGAAAATAACTTGTTTTATTTTTAATTGTTTTTATTCTGAGTGTTCCATTGAGAGGTGTTTCACAAAGAGCCACTGTTACACCTCATTTAGTCATGTAACATCCTGTAGTCTAACACAAGTGCACAATGTCATGTTTACGTCTCTTCCAGAGCTGGGAAGAACTAAATCACCAATGACGATAAGAAATCATTTTTGAGGAAGAAATATACTGTATTATAGTGCAGGTCAGTTTCTCTTGACAGTTACTTAGAGCCCTCTAGTGTCTCAGTACCACACTGCAGCCACAGATATCAACAATGCCCAAGACACAGCAGAGAAAACAAACAGATGGAGGCAGATCTAATCATGAAAAATACAACTTTTGTTTAGATATTAAAATCGTTATCCAATAACACTTTTAGTCCACAGTTTCAGTGATCAATAAAAAATATCTAACAAAGTTCTCATTTCCTCTCTGTATAAGTTCTAACAGAGAGGAACTGAGTTTATTCAGATTCCTGATAGATTTTCTGATCAACCTTTCAACTATGTCAACAGTCAGCCACAATCAAATAAACTAGGCCTACTGGTCAATAATTAGTTGACTTACACATTTGACTCTGATATTCACACAAATAAAATGTAATTTTATGGAACATTTTTGATTTTTGCCATGTAGACTTCATGTATGCATTGTGAACTGCAGCGTTTTGTTTTGCACATAGATAACATTGTGCTTACAAAAATTATTGGCGACCAGGATGGCTGATCCCGCACCTATCATCCCCACCCTCTTTCTGCCTGCTCTAGACCCATTTCTACCTCACCCAGGCAATCCTGTCATTCCCTGTGAGCAATGGAAAGGCTATTTGAAACGTACCTTCTAGCCATAGGACTGGATACCGTTGCCGGCACCAGGAAACGTGCTATCCTCCTACACTGCCTCAGGGAGGAAGGGCGCTGCAATTTCAGCACTTTGGATCATACGTTCTCATACAAAGAAACAATAGCAGCTAAACATTTTTGAAATCTCAAAATGTTCTACTGAGACGGCTTCTGTTCAAACAAAGACATCAGCGAATTAGTGAGTCAGATAGACAGTTTGTTGCTGATTTGAAAGATATGTCATTTTTTGGCACAATACAAGGGAACTGATAAGAGATCAGCAGATTGAAAAAAACGTCCAACACCCAGGTACAAGAAAGACAGAGGCCCCTCTGTCTCCCCTAGGCGGTCAGATTGCCTACAACAATTTCCAAATACAGTTCACTCCAGGAAAATACAATGTTGTAGTAGAGTTCCTGTCCCGCCCCATCTACTCAGATGGTGACAGATGGTGAAGAGGAGTTGGTGCATCTCATCTACTTTCCTCTATAGAACACGGTGTCCCTGCAGGAACTGGAGGACACGTCGACTGCAGAACCATCATTTAACACACTCATTGAGTACATCAAGAACGGATGTCCTTCCTGTGTCCCATCAGATCTGAAGTCATTATCACGGATGAAAAACAAACTATCATGCTGGGGTGATGCCTGCATCGCACACGGCCACTGTGCAGTGATCCCTTCGGCCCTCAGGGGTTGTGTAAGGGCGATGATGCACGAAGGTCATCTCTGCATCGTCAAACTGTAACAGAGGTGTCGTGACATGGTGGGGTGGCCTGACATAGATTGTGGCCTTGAAGAGCTTGTCAGGTCCTGCACGTCATGTCACATCAGTGGGAAGACTGGCCCACCTACCCCTCCCCCTCTACAACCTCTGGACTGGCCAGCTAGGCCTTGTGGGCACCTAAAGGTTGATGTCTGTGGGGAGGGACAGGTTCCTCGTGGTGCTGTATGATCCTCACTCGAAATGGCCCGTGGTCACAGCAATGGGCACAGTCACAGCGGAGACCATCGTCAACTTTCTTGATGAGCTCTTTGCTCCCTGGGACCTGCCTCAGGCCATTACCAGAGACAATGACCCCAGATCCTGTCGAAACACTTCACCTCATCTCGCAGCCAAAAGTGTCACCCACAGCCATACTGCTTTCTGTCACCCGCAGGTGAATGATTGGAAAGATTTAATCAATCCCTAAAAAATGGACTGTGCGCCCACAGCCAAAGGGTGCTCTCTGGGTACTTCAGTCTCCCAGACCCCTTTTCACTAATGTGCAGCCTGTCATTCCACTATGGGAGTCTCCCCCGCCTCACTCATGTTGGGGTGCGAGCTTGTGCTGCCCCTCACCAGACTTCGCCCTCCAAGGGCACTGCTACCTCGCTCAGCAGTTGGGTCTTCAATGCGGAAGCCTCAGCACGACATGAAGCAGAGGTTCGACAAGAAGCATAAAGCTCAGCCACCAATCACTGAAATGTCTGACTGGGTCAGAGCACGTTGTCCTCACCGGGCCAAGAAACTGAGCACGTTCTGGTGCTCTCCAAGTCAGGTCAGTCGTCAACTGGGCTCAGTGATATTTCAACTGCCAGATGGACCACGTTGGCACACCAGCTGTCTAAGCAGTGTTTGTGTTCCCGTGAACACACCGAATGTGGCCACTGCTGCCAGACCTGTCAGGGCTCGTGCACGTCCTGGGCGATTTCAGGACTTTGATACTAACTTTCATAAATAGGCTTTTGGGCTGGGCGGGGGGTGTAATGTTCATTATTTAGCTCCTGTGAGTTTGTTGTGTGGGTCTTTTGACTCACTGTATTGTTATCCTGAAGGGCCACCATACTTAAGTCATAGTGAATTAACTTACTGGCAGGTTCCTTCTTGACAATGCAACAACAATAAGAAATAATAAAAGATAAGAATACGAACATAAAGTAAATGGCTCAATAGAATATAATAAACATTTTAGCAAAAGCATAATATAGTCCGATATTTACACGTGTATGGGGGCATTGTATAAACTGAGCAGTATAATAAGTTGTGTGTGTGTGCTAAGGTGCGGAGAATCAGAGCAGGTGGTCAGTCCTGTTCAAGTGGTCAGCGGTCTGATGGCTTGTACACTATATTACCAAAAGTATGTGGACACCTGCTCATCGAACATGTCATTCCAAAATCATGGCCATTAATATGGAGTTGGTCCACCATTTGCTGCTATAACAGCCTCCACTCATCTGGGAAGGCTTTGTTGGAACATTGCTGCGGGGACTTGCTTCCATTCAGCCACAAAAACATTAGAGAGGTCGGGCACTAATGTCGAACGATTAGGCCTGGTGATAGTGAATGAACCCTGACACAACAATTGGTATTATCCAAATCAAAACCTGCCACTGCTACCATTATGGTTCTGTCAGGGTTCTGAACCTCTGTTAATTTCAAATGGAACTTTGGATCCAAAATGGCTACTGTGATTAATTTCAGACCCAAGTACATGTCAGAGAAGTCCCTAATTTTCTTTTTGTAGAATATTCCTTTTTCCATGGCCCATAAATTAATATATACATGTATATTTAGAAAAAGTATAGAAATAAACATTTCTTTGAATGTTTTAATTTTCTTACTGACCAGAAGTGACTCTTTAAAGGAGAGAATCGGAGAGCAGGAATGAGGATGATGTCATTGGTTTTTAAATAGTTATTAGTAATTTCCACTATTCTAAATGGCGACAGAGTCCACAGAACAAGCCGTGCTGCAGTTCCTAATAGAGAGGAGGGGTGGTCAAACATGGACCTGATTGATAATTTTGAATCAATGTGAAAAATTGTTCCGTCAAAGAAAACACTGTACAATGAAAGGTTAAACTGCTTTCGTGAAGCTGGAGGATGGAGTGAAATTTGTGTTTGAAGAAGAGCAGCACAATCTCAGTGATGCGCACAGACCCTGACGACGATGATGGATAGTGTAAAGGCAACGGGGGGTGTGGTGGGGACAGTGCAGGAGGAGGATATAGCTCAGCTCCAGCAATAGAGACAGACTCTGGTGTGTTAGCTGGCCAGGTGCAGATGAGGGGAAGTAGGAGGACCTCCCGGGGCTCCCAGAGGGCTCTTCTGTCCAGATCTCTGACAGAGGACGCCAGGTGGGAGGGGCTAGACAGAGACGGGAACACCCCCAAGAGCAGCTGAAGGAACTTCATAGAGCTGATGATGAGCAGCTCCCCACAGGTAGGCTACACACACAAACATATTAAATCACACACCGTTCTTTTGTGTTTAATTTTTTGTACAGACTTTCCACACTGGCTCTGGTCTCAAGTTGTTTAGGCTGCCATTTCCGAGATGTAGCCTACTAATTGTTCCTTTCCGTCTTTGTCTGTCTCCAGGTACGTCAGTCTTTGTTCAACCGCGGCTCTCGTCTCAGAGACTGTCTGGAGCGAAGGGGACTCTGCCTCCCTGCTGTCGTCTGCAAACAGGGATTGTGTCTCAGTGGCCCTGGAACCCCGGGAGCACGAGTGGATACTGTGTGCTTCGGACTGCAAGTGGGACGTTCGTTTCCACTGCTAATCCTGGACCCCAGCCTGCAGACCAAGAGGGACTTTGTGACTGGCTTCTCCTGCCTCCACTGGGCTACCAAGTAGGGCAACAAGGAACTGTTGATACAGCTACTGGAGCAAGCCAAGCAGAACAATGTTCCTGTGGATGTTAAAATGTACGCTCTAGTGCTGGGTACACTCCCCTTCACCTGGCCGCTATGCATGGACACACACAGGTAGGAAATGTGTTGTCCTCACACCTCGCTGCTCCGGCAGCCAAATGCTTTCGCTCTCCGAGGCTGATGTGAGGAAAACTCTGTGTTTCCTAGATAGCATCCCTGGCCGCGTCCTCAGAGTATGTGCTGACCAGCTGGCGGGTGTCTTCTCTGACATCTTCAACCTGTCCCTGCCTCTAGTCCCCACCTGCTTTAAGGAGACCACCATCGTCCAACAAGGTGACATGCCCAAATGACTATTGCCCCATCATGAAATACTTAGAGAGGCTGGTCATGGCCCACATCAAGGCCAGCATGCAAGGCACACTGGACCCACTCCAGTTAGCCTACCGCTCTAACAGATCAACGGAAGATGTCATTTCCATCGCTATTCACACGGGCGTAACACATCTGGACAAGAGGAACATCTATGTAAGAATGCAGTTGTTCCTTCCAAGCTTGACACCAAACTCAGAGCCCTGGGTCTGGACACTACCCTCTGCAACTGGATCTTGGACTTCCTGACGGGCAGACCACAGGTTGTGAGGATTGGCAACAACAGCTCCTCCACACTGACTTGTAACAATGAGGACCCTAGGGGTGTGTCCTCAGTCCTCTGCTGTACTCACTGTTCACCCACGACTGCGTGGCTGTGCACAACACCAACTCCATCATCAAGTTTTCTGATGGCACCACAGCTGTAGGCCTGATTAACAATGACGAGACAGCCTATAGGGAGGAGGTATTGTGGTGTCATGACAGCAACCTCTCCCTCAATGTCAGCAAAACAAAGGAGTTGATTGTTGACTTCAGGAAGCAGAGAAGGGAACATGCCCCAATCCACATCATCGGGACTGCAATAGAGTCATGAGTTTTAAGTTCCTCTGTGTCCACATCACCGAGTTCTTTTCATGGACCAACACTCTTGTCAAGAGGGTGCAACAGTGTCTCCACTTCCTAAGCTGGCTGAAGGAAATCGGCATGTCGCCTCGGGCCTTCTAGTGCTGCATCATCAAGACCATCCTGACCAGTTGCATCAAGGCCTTGTAAGGGAATTGCTCCACCCACGACTGCTAGGCCCTTGGGTGGGTGGAAGACGTACATCACTGGGACCTTGTTCCCATCCATCCAGGACATCTACATGAAACGGTGCCTGAGGAAGGCACGTAGCATCATCAATGACCCTACAAACCCCAGCCACGAGCTGTTCTCTCCCTTACCATCAGGCAGATGGTATCGGAGAATGAGGTCTGATACCAACAGGCTCAGAGACCGTTTCTATCTACCCAATATATACAAAAGTATGTGGACACACCTTCATATTAGTGGATTTGGCTATTTCAGCCACACCCATTGCTGACAGGTGTATAAAATCGAGCACGCAGCCATGCAATCTCAATAGACAAACATTGGCAGTAGTATGGCCTTACTGAAGTGCTCAGTGACTTTCAACGTGGCACCGTCATAGGATGCCACCTTTGCAACAAGTTTGTTCGTAAAATTTCTGCCCTGCTAGAGCTGCCCGGTCAACTGTAAGTGCTGTTGTTGTGAAGTGGAAACATCTAGGAGAAACAACGGCTCAGATGTGAAGTGATAGGCCACATAAGCTCACAGAATGGGGCTGCAGAGTGCTGAAGTGCGTAGCATGTAAAAATGGTATGTCCTCGATTGCAACACTCACTACAAAGTTCCAAACTGCCTCTGGAAGCAATATCAGCACATGAACTGTATGTCTGGAGCATCATGAGATGGGTTTCCATGGCCGAGCAGCTGCACACAAGCTTAAGATCACCATGCTCAATGCCAAGCGTCGGCTGGAGTGGTGTAAAGCTTGCAGCCATTGGACTCTTGAGCAGTGGTTACGCATTCTCTGGAGTGATGAATCACGCTTCACCAGGTTTGGTGGAGGAGGAATAATGGTCTGGGGCTGTTTTTCATGGTTTGGGCTAAGCCCCTTAGTTTGAGAGGGAAATCTTAACGCTACAGCATACAATGACCTTCTAGACGATTCTGTGCTTCCAACTTTGTTGCAACAGTTTGGGGAAGGCCATTTCCTGTTTCAGCATGACAATGCCACCGTGCACAAAGCTAGGTCCATAATACAGAGATATTTGGTTGAGATCGGTGTGGAAAAACCTGACTGACCTGCACAGAGCCCTGACTTCAAACCCATCGAACACCTTTGGGATGAATCGCCAACTATGAGCCAGGCCTAATCGTTCAACATCAATGCCCGACCTCTCTAATGTTTTTGTGGCTGAATGGAAGCAAGTCCCCGCAGCAATGTTCCAACATCTAGTGGAAAGCCTTCCCAGAAGAGTGGAGGCTGTTATTGCAGCAAATGGTGGACCAACTCCATATTAATGGCCATAATCATTAATGCAACATAATCGGATAGCTACAGATAAGTGGAAAGCTGTTACGTTAGAATATAGCTAGCTAGCTAATGTTAATTGATATTGACATTAACGTTTCCAGAGAGTCACCTAGCATTCAAGCTAACATAACAAATACCACACAAGGCTGTAGTAGTTGGCTGCTCGTCAGTACGCTAGAACGTTTTAACCAGTTTCAACTTTAGTTAATTAGATGAAATTGTACACTGGTATCGGCGTTGTGTGCCGAATGTATTTTGTATTCACTACAACTTAAACTTATGGAATACTAAGGAATTTGTTGCATGCATAATTCTGACAGTGCTTTGATATGTGCGTATAGTGATACTGTTTACAACCCTCACTCGGGAAGTATGTTATGGTACTAAAGTCGGGCACAGACCCTGAACCTGTGCACAATTCCCGAAACACAGGACTGTACAGCTGCAACTTTTGTGTGAATAAATCATCAGCAGACTATGCAACTATTGTGACTCATTTACAGATTCACAATAAAACAGTGGTGAGATATGGAAGTACTTTACATAATATGATGATGATGTGTAGGACTGAAACTATTTTACTGCATTTATTTAAAGGGACAATATGGGATTGGTACTAACAATTTGTGGACTGTACAATTATTGATATATAGACATTGATTCTTGAAGACTGTAACTTATAAATGTTTTATTACCTCATCAACTGTCTTAACCCTTGTGTTGTCTTAAGGGTAAAAAATGACCCGCCACTATGTTCAACAGCAGAGAAAACCCCCTAAATTATATTTTTCCAACTTGAAATGTAATGACTTTTCCTAGAGTGACCCCAACATTATAAAAAGCAAAACATCGCCTTTGTTCATATTTCCATGAAAGCTGCACACCACCAGGGTACAAAGATTGTCTAAGGGTCATCTTTGAGCTGGCAGTTATAAAATAATTTACACACCACAATAACTACAAAGACACACACACACAATGAGAAATTGAGATTGTTTGCTACTGATTGAACTCAGCCAGCAACTCCTGAAGAGGAAGATCACCATGGTTGGCACAGTTAGAAAGAACAAGTCTGAGCTCCCCCCTGCACTCCTCGCAACAAGGGGGAGAGAGGCCTTCTCATCAAAGTTTGCCTTCACCCCCACCACCACTCGAGTTTCTTACCTCCCAAAGAGGAACAAGAATGTGGTCCTCCTGAGCACCCTACGCAAAACGGCTGAGATCAATGATCGTGAGAACAGGAAGCCAGCCATCATCCTGGACTACAACCACAATAAAGGAGGCGTGAACAACCTGGACAAGGTGATTGGTACTTACAGCTGCAGGAGGATGACTGCCCGCTGGCCCCTGGTCATCTTCCATAACATCATTGATGTGTGCTCATACAAAGCCTTCATAATATGGAACAAGATCAACCCTATCTGGATGTCTGATAAGCGAGAACAAGAGGAGGGTGTTCCTGGAGCAGCTGTGAAAGGCACTTGTAACCCCATACATTCAAAGAAGGGAGCACCTCCACCAGAGCAGCCTCTGCAGCACTTGTGAAGACTGTTTAGGGGGCTGAATCTTGTCCTGATCCACCTGAGGCTGCAGCTGGGGCAGGCAAGAGGAGGAGATGCCAATTCTGCCCCCCAAAGGACTGTAAAACAAATATTATGTGCTGCACATGTAAGAAATACATCTGCAAAGTCCATGCACACACACTTGCATACTGTCCTACATATGCAAATTAGTGTTGATTGATTTATACTCTTCACGTTTTTGTTTTGTATCTATTATCTTATTTTATTCTTATTTATTGTTGTTGTTTATTCACCTTGTGGGTGGGGGCAATGGTTTAAAAAATGGGAGAAGACTAGTATTTTGTATTTGAGTTCCTCATTGTACAGTATATAAGAACATATCACTATGTTGACAAAAAAGTTCAAGAATGTTATTGTTTCCCTTCAAAAAATGCATTCAAAACTACTTTCTGCACATTTCTGCATAACGATGTACGCTGAGAGTCGGGAAGCAGGTTCATGGAGTGAATACATTTAATTAATAAATGAACAAAAGAAGAAACACAATGTCACGCCCTGGTCAAAGTATTTTGTGTTTATCTTTATGTATTTGGTCAGGCCAGGGTGTGGCATGGGGTTTTTGTAATTGTGGTGTGTTTGTCTTGGGGTTTTGGTGGTGGTATTGGGATTGTAGCTTAGTGGGTTGTCTAGCAAGGTCTATGGCTGTCTGGAGTGGTTCTCAATCAGAGGCAGGTGCTTATCGTTGTCTCTGATTGGGAACCATATTTAGGCAGCCATATTCTTTGAGTTTGTCGTGGGTGATTGTCCTTAGTGTCCTATGTGTACTCGTTGTTAGTTTGCACCAGATAGGCTGTTTCGGTTTCGTTTATTGTTTTTTTGTAAGTTCGTGTTTCTTTGTTATATTAAACATGGATCGCAATCGACACGCTGCAGTTTGGTCCGACTCTCTTTCATCACCACTAGAAAACCGTTACAGAATCACCCACCACCAACGGACCAAGCAGCGTGTTAACAGGCAGGAACCACAGGAGAGGCAACAGAGGCAGCAGCAGCAGGAGCAGCAGCAGCTGCAGTGGGAGAGGCTGCACCACCTGGAGAAATGGACATGGGAGGAAGAACTGGACGGTAAAGGACCCTGGGCTCAGCCTGGAGAATATCGCCGCCCCAAGGAAGAACTGGAGGCGGCGAAAGCTGAGAGGCGCAGATATGAGGAGGCAGCACGGCGTAGCGGATGGAAGCCTGAGAATCAGCCCCAAAAATTTCTTGGGGGCTCAGGGAGAGTGTGGCAGAGTCAGGAGTCAGACCTGAGCCAACTCTCCCTGTTTATCGTGAGGAGCCAAGGAGGAGACCAGAACCAGAGACTGTGAAGGAGTTAATGGGGAAATTGGAGGAGAGAGAAATGAGGGAGTTGCTGTGTTGGTGCTTTTTGCATGGAATTCGCCCGACGGAACGTGTTGGGGATTTGATGGCACCTGGGTTAGCGCTCCATACTCGTCCTGAGGTGCGTGTTAGTCGGCTGGTGAAGTTGGTGCCAGCCTCACGCACCAGGCCTCCTGTGCACATCCCTAGCCTTGCACATCCTGTGCCAACACTGCTCTCAAGATCTCCAGTACGCCTTCACGGTCTAGTCTATCCAGTACCACCTCCACACCCCAGCCCTCCGGTAGCAGCTCCCCGCACCAGGCTTCCTGTGCGTGTCCTCGATCCAGTACCACCAGTTCCAGCACCACGCACCAGGCCTTCAGTGTGCCTCGCCTGTTCAGCGCAGCCAGCGCTTTTTCTCCTCTCCTGCGCTGCTGGAGTCTCCCGCCTGTTTAACGCAGCCAGAGCCTTCCTCCTCTACAGCGCTGCCGGAGCCTCCCGCCTGTTCAGCGCAGCCAGAGCCTTTCTCCTCTACAGCGCTGCCGGAGCCTCCCGCCTGTTCAGCGCAGCCAGAACCTTCCTCCTCTACAGCGCTGCCGGAGTCTTCCGCCTGTTTAGCGCAGCCAGAGCCTTCCTCCGACACAGCGCTGCAGGAGTCTCCCGCCTGTTCAGCGCAGCCAGAGCTGCCAGTCTGCATGAAGCAGCCAGAGCTGTCAGTCTGCATGGAGCAGTCAGAGCTGTCAGTCTGCATGGAGCAGCCAGAGCTGTCAGTCTACATGAAGCAGCCCGAGCTGCCAGTCTGCATGAAGCAGCCAGTCTACATGGAGCAGCCAGAGCTGTCAGTCTACATGAAGCAGCCCGAGCTGCCAGTCTGCATGAAGCAGCCAGTCTACATGGAGCAGCCAGAGCTGTCAGTCCGCATGGAGCAGCCAGAGCTGTCAGTCCGCATGGAGCAGCCAGAGCTGTCAGTCTGCATGGAGCAGCCAGAGCTGTCAGTCCGCATGGAGCAGCCAGAGCTGTCAGTCTACATGAAGCAGCCCGAGCTGCCAGTCTGCATGAAGCAGCCAGTCTACATAGAGCAGCCAGAGCTGCCAGTCTGCATGAAGCAGCCAGAGCTGTCAGTCTGCATGGAGCAGTCAGAGCTGTCAGTCTGCATGGAGCAGCCAGAGCTGTCAGTCTACATGAAGCAGCCCGAGCTGCCAGTCTGCATGAAGCAGCCAGTCTACATGGAGCAGCCAGAGCTGTCAGTCTACATGAAGCAGCCCGAGCTGCCAGTCTGCATGAAGCAGCCAGTCTACATGGAGCAGCCAGAGCTGTCAGTCTACATGAAGCAGCCCGAGCTGCCAGTCTGCATGAAGCAGCCAGTCTACATGGAGCAGCCAGAGCTGTCAGTCTGCATGAAGCAGCCAGAGCTGTCAGTCCGCATGGAGCAGCCAGAGCTGTCAGTCTGCATGGAGCAGCCAGAGATGTCAGTCTGCATGGAGCAGCCAGAGCTGTCAGTCTACATGAAGCAGCCCGAGCTGCCAGTCTGCATGAAGCAGCCAGTCTACATGGAGCAGCCAGAGCTGTCAGTCTGCATAGAGCAGCCAGTCTGCACGGAGCTGTCAGTCTGCACGGAGCTGTCAGTCTGCACGGAGCTGTCAGTCTGCACGGAGCTGTCAGTCTGTAAGGAGCTGCCAGTCTGCAAGGAGCTGCCAGTCTGCAAGGAGCTGCCAGTCAGCACGGAGCCGCCAGAGCGGTCAGTCTGTAAGAAGCCGCCAGAGCTGTCAGCCTATATGGAGCAGCTAGTGCCGCCAGTCTGCCCAGCGCCGCCAGTGCCCCCCGTCTGCCCAGCATCGCCAGTCTGCCCAGCGCCATCAGTCTGCCCAGCATCGCCAGTCTGCCCAGCATCGCCAGTCTGCCCAGCATCGCCAGTCTGCCCAGCATCGCCAGTCTGCCCAGCACCGCCAGTCTGCCCAGCGTCGTCAGTCTGCCCAGCGTCGTCAGTCTGCCCAGCACCGCCAGTCTGCCCAGCGTCGCCAGTCTGCCCAGCGTCGCCAGTCTGCCCGGCGCCGCCAGTCTGCCCGGCGCCGCCAGTCTGCCCGCGCGCCGCCGGTCTGCCCAGCATCGCCAGTCTGCCAGACTCTTCCAGATCTGCCAGTCAGCCAGACTCTTCCAGATCTGCCAGTCAACCAGACTCTTCCAGATCTGCCAGTCAACCAGACTCTTCCAGATCTGCCAGTCAACCAGACTCTTCCAGATCTGCCAGTCAACCAGACTCTTCCAGATCTGCCAGTCAACCAGACTCTTCCAGATCTGCCAGTCAACCAGACTCTTCCAGATCTGCCAGTCAACCAGACTCTTCCAGATCTGCCAGTCAGCCAGGATCTGCCAGTCAGCCAGGATCTGCTGAAACCACCAGCCAGCCAGGAGCTGGTAGATCTATCTACCTGCCTGAGCTTCCTCTCACTCCTGAGCTTCCTCACTCCTGAGCTTCCTCTCACTCCTGAGCTTCCTCTCACTCCTGAGCTTCCTCTCACTCCTGAGCTTCCTCTCACTCCTGAGCTTTCTCTCACTCCTGAGCTTTCTCTCACTCCTGAGCTTTCTCTCACTCCTGAGCTTTCTCTCACTCCCGAGCTTCCCCTCAGTCCCGAGCTGCCTCGGTCCCGAGCTGTCCTTCAGTCCCGATCTGTTCCTCAGTCCAGTGGGGTTCTGGGTGAGGACTACTAGGCCATGGTCGGCGGCGAGGGTGGACTATCCAGGGACGAAGGGAGAGGGGACTAAGACATTAAAGGAGTGGGGTCCACGTCCCCGCGCCGGAGCCGCCACCATGGACAGACGCCCACCCGGACCCTCCCTATTGTTTTGAGGTGCGTTCGGGAGTCCGCACCTTAGGGGGGTTCTGTCACGCCCTGGTCAAAGTATTTTGTGTTTATCTTTATGTATTTGGTCAGGCCAGGGTGTGGCATGGGGTTTTTGTAATTGTGGTGTGTTTGTCTTGGGGTTTTGGTGGTGGTATTGGGATTGTAGCTTAGTGGGTTGTCTAGCAAGGTCTATGGCTGTCTGGAGTGGTTCTCAATCAGAGGCAGGTGCTTATCGTTGTCTCTGATTGGGAACCATATTTAGGCAGCCATATTCTTTGAGTTTGTCGTGGGTGATTGTCCTTAGTGTCCTATGTGTACTCGTTGTTAGTTTGCACCAGATAGGCTGTTTCGGTTTCGTTTATTGTTTTTTTGTAAGTTCGTGTTTCTTTGTTATATTAAACATGGATCGCAATCGACACGCTGCAGTTTGGTCCGACTCTCTTTCATCACCACTAGAAAACCGTTACACACAAACAGCGCACTGACATAGAACAGAAACAGAAATGATGACGACTGGGGGAAGAAACCAAAGGGAGTGACATATACAGTGGCTTGTGAAAGGATTCACCCCCCTTGGCATTTTTCCTATTTTGTTGCCTTACAATCTCAAATTAAAATTGATTTTTGGGGTGTTTGTATCATTTGATTTACACAACATGCCTACCACTTTGAAGATGCAAAATAAAAACAATTGTGAAACAAACAAGAAATAAGACAAGAAAAACAGAACTTGAGCGTGCATAACTATTCACCCCCCCAAAGTCAATACTTTGTAGAGCCACCTTTTACAGAAATTACAGCTGCAAGTCTCTTGGGGTATGTCTCTATAAGCTTGGCACATCTAGTCACTGGGATTTTTGCCCATTTTTTCAAGGCAAAATTGCTCCAGCTCCTTCAAGATGGATGGGTTCCACTGGTGTACAGCAATATTTAAGTCATTCCACAGATTCTCAATTGGATTGAGGTCTGGGCTTTGACTAGGCCATTCCAAGACATTTCGATGTTTCCCCTTAAACCACTCGAGTGTTGCTTTAGCAGTATGCTTAGGGTCATTGTCCTGCTGGAAGATGAACCTCCATCCCTGTCTCAAATCTCTGGAAGACTGAAACAGCTTTCCCTCAAGAATTTCCCTGTATTTAGCACCATCCAACATTCCTTCAATTCTGACCAGTTTCCCAGTTCCTGCCAATGAAAAACATCCCCACAGCATGATGCTGCCACCATGCTTCACTATGGTGATGGTGTTCTCGGGGTGATGAGAGGTGTTGGGTTTGTGCCAGACATAGTGTTTTCCTTGATGGCCAAAAAGCAACATTTTAGTCTCATCTGACCAGAGTACCTTCTTCCATATGTTTGGGGAGTCTCCCACATACCTCTTGGCGAACACCAAACGTGCCTGCTTATTTTTTTCTTTAAGCAATGGCTTTTTTTCTGGCCACTCTTCCGTAAAGCCCAGCTCTGTGGAATGTACGGCATAAAGTTGTCCTATGGGCAGATACTCCAATCTTCGCTGTGGAGCTTTGCAGCTCCTTCAGGGTTATCTTTGGTCTCTTTATTGCCTCTCTGCTTAATGCCCTCCTTGCCTGGTCCGTGAGTTTTGGTGAGCGGCCCCCTCTTGGCAGGTTTGTTGTGCCATATTGTTTAATTTTTAAAATAATGGATTTAATGGTGCTCTGTGAGATGTTCAAAGTTTCTGATATTTTATTTACAACCCAACCCTGATCTGTACTTCTCCACAACTTTGTCCCTGACCTGTTTGGATAGCTTCTTGATCTTCATGGTGCCGCTTGCTTGGTGGTGCCCCTTGCTTACTGGTGTTGCAGACTCTGGGGCCTTTTAGAACAGGTGTTTTTATACTGAGATCATGTGACACTTAGATTACACCCA
Organism: Oncorhynchus tshawytscha; assembly: GCF_018296145.1. Taxonomy (NCBI): domain Eukaryota; kingdom Metazoa; phylum Chordata; class Actinopteri; order Salmoniformes; family Salmonidae; genus Oncorhynchus; species Oncorhynchus tshawytscha. The sequence goes on from NC_056454.1 coordinate 30,746,281, forward strand.
GATGGACTTTATTTAACCAATTATGTGACTTCTGAAGGTAATTGGTTGCACCAGATCTTGTTTAGGGGCATCATAGCAAAGGGAGTGAATACATATGCACGCACCACTTTTCAGTTGTTTTTTAAAATCGTTTTTTGAAACAAGTTATATTTTTAATTTCCCTTCACCAATTTGGAATATTTTGTGTATGTCCATTACATGAAATCCAAATAAAAATCGATTTAATTTACAGGTTGTAATGCAACAAAATAGGAAAAACACCAAGGTGGATGAATACTTTTTGCAAGGCACTGTAAATGTTTTCTTTCCATCCTTCCTCCCTTCCTCCCTACAGGAGATAGATTTAGAGATCAGGAAGGTGATCGAAGATGCGGCCCAGTTTGCGATCTCTGACCTTGAGCCACCATTTGACGAACTGCAACCACATTTTCGCCATCAAACCGCCCATGGAGATCTGGCAGACAACCTTTGGGTCAAACTAAGGTCTGTCAGCTAGACACACACACACCTGGACCAAACTACAGTCCATAAGGTACACAGCCCCTCCGACCCCTGGGTGACAGTCTACTCTTCCTCTCCTCTTCTTTTCCTTCTCATTCCCTTCTCTCATTAGTTCTCTAAACGCACAATAGGAGATGAGATCGTTAACCTGTCGGTCAGAGTCTGTAGCAGCATTCCTAACCCTGCGATGTCACCACAAGAAGTTGGTTGCACCTTAACTGGGGAGGACGGGCTCGTGTTAATGGCTGAGGTGGAATGGTATCAAATACATCAAACACATAGTTTGATGCCATTCCATATATTTGATATTATATTTGAGATTTGAGATTCTTCGAAGTAGCCAGCCTTTGCCTTGATGACAGCTTTCTCAGCACACTCTTGGCATTCTCTCAACCAGCTTCACCTGGAATGCTTTTCCAACAGTCTTGAAAGAGTTCCCACATATGCTGAGCACTTATTGGCTGCTTTTCCTTCACTCTGCGGTCCAACTCATCCCAAACCATCTCAAATTGGTTCACCAATTACTTTGCAGACAGAGTTCAGTGTGTCAAATCGGAGGGCATGCTGTCCGGTCCTCTGGCAGTCTCTATGGGGGTGCCACAGGGTTCAATTCTCGGGCCGACTCTTTTCTCTGTATATATCAATGATGTTGCTCTTGCTGCGGGCGATTCCCTGATCCACCTCTACGCAGACGACACCATTCTATATACTTTCGGCCCGTCATTGGACACTGTGCTATCTAACCTCCAAACAAGCTTCAATGCCATACAACACTCCTTCCGTGGCCTCCAACTGCTCTTAAACGCTAGTAAAACCAAATGCATGCTTTTCAACCGATCGCTGCCTGCACCCGCATGCCCGACTAGCATCACCACCCTGGATGGTTCCGACCTTGAATATGTGGACATCTATAAGTACCTAGGTGTCTGGCTAGACTGCAAACTCTCCTTCCAGACTCATATCAAACATCTCCAATCGAAAATCAAATCAAGAGTCGGCTTTCTATTCCGCAACAAAGCCTCCTTCACTCACGCCGCCAAGCTTACCCTAGTAAAACTGACTATCCTTCCGATCCTCGATCGGCGATGTCATCTACAAAATGGCTTCCAACACTCTACTCAGCAAACTGGATGCAGTCTATCACAGTGCCATCCGTTTTGTCACTAAAGCACCTTATACCACCCACCACTGCGACCTGTATGCTCTGGTCGGCTGGCCCTCGTTACATATTCGTCGCCAGACCCACTGGCTCCAGGTCATCTACAAGTCCATGCTAGGTAAAGCTCCGCCTTATCTCAGTTCACTGGTCACGATGGCAACACCCATCCGTAGCACGCAGGTGTATCTCACTGATCATCCCTAAAGCCAACACCTCATTTGGCCGCCTTTCGTTCCAGTACTCTGCTGCCTGTGACTGGAACAAATTGCAAAAATCGCTGAAGTTGGAGACTTTTATCTCCCTCACCAACTTCAAACATCAGCTATCTGAGCAGCTAACCGATCGCTGCTGCTGTACATAGTCTATTGGTAAATAGCCCACCCATTTTCACCTACCTCATCCCCATACTGTTTTTATTTATTTACTTGCTCTTTTGCACACCAATATCTCTACCTGTACATGACCATCTGATCATTTATCACTCCAGTGTTAATCTGCAAAATTGTAATTATTCGCCTACCTCCTCATGCCTTTTGCACACATTGTACATAGACTCCCCCTTTGTTTTCTACTGTGTTATTGACTTGTTAATTGTTTATTCCATGTGTAACTCTGTGTTGTCTGCTCACACTGCTATGCTTTATCTTGGCCAGGTCGCAGTTGCAAATGAGAACTTGTTCTCAACTAGCCTACCTGGTTAAATAAAGGTGAAATAAAAAAATAAATAAAATAAAAATGGGTTAAGGTTGGGTGATTGTACAGGCCAGGTCATCTGATGCAACACTCCATCACTCTCCTTCTGTGTCAAATCGGCCTTACAGAGCCCGGAAGTGCGTTGGGTCATTGTCCTGTTGAAAAACAAATGATAGTCCCACTAAGCTCAAACCAGATGGATGGTGTGTCGCTGCAGAATGGTGTGGAAGCCATGCTGGTTAAGTGTGCCTTGAATTCTAAATAAATCACTGACAGTGTCACCAGCAAAGCACCCCCACGCCATCACACCTCCTCCTCCATGCTTCATGGTGGGAACCACACATGCGGAGATAATCCGTTCACCTACTCTGCGTCTTACAAAGACACGGCGGTTGGAACCAAAATTCTCAAATTTGGACTCATCAGACCGAATTACAGATTTCCACCGGGCTAATGTCTATTGCTCATGTTTATTGGCCCAAGCAAGTCTTTTCTTTTAATTGGTGTCCTTTAGTAGTGGTTTCTTTGCAACAATTCGACCATGAAGGCCTGATTCACACAGTCTCCCCTAAACAGTTGATGTTGAGATGTTTCTGTCACTTGAAGTCTCTGAAGCATTTATTTGGGCTGCAATTTCTTAGGTGCAGTTAACTCTAATTAACTTATCCTCTGTAGCAGAGGTAACTCTCAGCTGAAAAAGTGGCGGTCCTCATGAGCCAGTTTCATTATAGCTCTTGGTGGTTTTTGTGACTGCAATTGAAGAAACTGTCAAAGTTCTTGAAATCTTCCAGATTGACTGGCTGTCATGTCTTAAAGTAATTATGGATTGTTGGTTCTCTTTGCTTATTTGAGCTGTTCTTGCCATAATATGGACTTGGTCTTTTACCAAATAGGGCTATCTTCTATATACCACCCCTACCTTGTCACAACACTTCTGATTGGTTCAAATGTATTAAGAAGGAAAGATATTCCACAAAGGAACTTTTGACAAGGCACACCTATTAATTAAAATGCTATCTAGATGACTACCTCATGAAGCTGGTTGAGAGAATGCCAAGAGCTGTCATCAAGGCAAAGGGTGGCTACTTTGAAGAATCTCAAATATAACAATATTTTAATTTGTTTAACACATTTGTTTTGGTTACTACATGATTCCATGTGTGTTATTTCCTAGTTTTGATATCTTCATTATTATTATACAATGTAGAAAATAGTAAAAATAAAGAAAAACCCTTGAATGAGTAGATGTGTCTAAACTTTTGACTGGTAATGTCTATCATTTGGGGGCGGTCTAAGGCGCATTGGTCTAAGGCACTGCATCTCAGTGCTAGAGTCATCACTACAGACACCTTGGTTGGCATCCAGGCTGTATCACAACTGGCCGTGATTGGGAGTCCCATAGGGTGGCGCACAAATTGGCCCAGCGTTGTCCGGGTTTGGCCGGTGTAGGCCGTCATTGTGAATAAGAGTTTGTTCTTAACTGACTTGCCTAGTTAAATAAAGGTTAACTCAAAAAAATAAATTACAATTTAGCAATTTAACACTGGAGTGATGGATGTACAGTGGATGAATGTGCAAGTAGAGATACTGGGGCGCAAAGGGGAAAAAAAGGGAAAAAATATGGGGATGAGGTAGTTGTATGGGCAATTTACAGATGGGCTATGTACAGGTGCAATGGTCTGTGAGCTGCTCTGACAGCTGATGTTTCAATTTAGTGAGGGAGATATGAGGCTCCAGCTTCAGTGATTTTTGCAATTCGTTCCAGTCATTGGCAGCAGAGAACTGGAAGGAAAGGCGGCCAAAGAGGAATAGGCTTTGGGGGTGACCAGTGAAATATACCTGCTGGAGCACGTGCTATGGGTGGGTGCTGCTAGGGTGACCAGTGACCTGAGATGAGGCAGGGCTTTACCTAGCAAAGACTTATAGATGACCTGGAACCAGTGGGTTTGGCGACGAATATGAAGCGAGGGCCAGCCAACGAGAGCATACAGGACGCAGTGGTGGGTAGTATATGGGGCTTTGGAGACAAAACGGATGGCACTGTGATAGACTGCATCCAATTTGTTGAGTAGAGTGTTGGAGGATATTTTGTAAATGGCATCGCCGAAGTCAAGGATCGGTAGGATGCGAGGGTATGAGGGTATGTTTTACGAGGGTATGTTTGGCAGCATGAGTGAAGGATGCTTTGTTGCGAAATAGGAAGCCGATTCTAGATTTAATTTGGAATGGGAGATGCTTAATGTGAGTCTGGAAGGAGAGTTTACAGTCTAACCAGACACCTAGGTATTTGTAATTGTCCATATATTCTAAGTCAGAACAGTCCAGAGTAGTGATGCTGGACGGGCGGACAGGTGCGAGCAGCGATTGGTTGAAGAGCATGCATTTAGTTTTACTTGCATTTTAAGAGCAGTTGGAGGCCACGGAAGGAGAGTTGTATGGCATTGAGGTACGTCTGGAGGTTAGTTAACACAGTGCCCAAAGAAGGGCCAGAAGTATACAGAATGGTGTCGTCTGCATAGAGGTGGATCAGAGAATCACCAGCAGCAAGAGCGACATCATTGATGTATACAGAGAAAAGAGTCAGCCCGAGAATTCAACCCTGTGGCACCCCCATAGAGACTGCCAGAGGCCCGGACAACAGGCCCTCCGATTTGACACACTGAACTCTGTCTGAGAAGTAGTTGGTGAACCAGGTGAGGCAGTCATTTGAGAAACCAAGGCTGTTGAGTCTGCCGATAAGAATGTGGTGATTGACAGAGTCGTAAGCCTGGGCCAGGTCGATGAATACGGCTGCACAGTATAGTCTTTTATTGATGGCGGTTATGATATCGTTCAGGACCTTGAGCGTGGCTGATCTGCACCCATGACCAGCACGGAAACCAGATTGCATAGCAGAGAAGGTATTGTGGGATTCGAAATGGTCGGTGATCTGTTTGTTAACTTGTTAATTTTGACTGAAAGACTCGAAAAGATCAGCTTCAGTAAGAGCCAATTTATGCATGATCCGAATATGTGGTCGGAGGCGCCATACTGATGGTGTGATGCACGTGTGGGGCCTCCAGAGCCATGCAGAGGCCACATTGGGCAGTGTGTGTACCTCTCAAAATGTTAAACAATGTGGAGGGCTCTGTATAGCTCCAAATTGACATGATTGGTTGACGTTAGTTGAGGAAGGGAGGTCCTGTATAAACAGACTCACTTCTTTGACAACTTCTTTCACAACTGTTCTGTTTGGCAAAGCACAAGATGTATGAATGTCCTGACTTCTGCAGAGGCCATATCACCATAAATGCTGCATGCCAATGCAGATGTTGGATTGACCATTCAGCACCTTTAAAAAGAGTGGATCTTCCCATCACTACTGGACTGGAGTGTGGACCTCAACTTTCAATCACCCACTTGGGTATATACTCATAAAAAACAATGAATAGATGGGACCAACATGTCAAGAGTGCCTGGTTACACAGGCAGCTGTTGACACGCGAGCAGTTTGGATGAAACGATTGAATAACATCTATGTGTACATTTATTTTGCAATGCTCTCGCGCACGCAATGTAGCCGATTTGGTCAGCATGTTATTACTATATCTGCTCTATGATGTACAGATTGTGCTAAAGTAAAACGCTAATTGTAATTAACGTAAATAAAATATCATAACAGTAATGGGAACCTGGGACCTGACAAACCGGACACCTACATCCAATAAGAGTCGGAGGACATAGGGATACACTAGCTAGAACCTTCTCAACGTGAATCTGGTAGGACAAAAAAGCATGTCCAATTGTATCGTTTCCCCCCATGTTGTTCTTCAGGTTCTACTGTAGCTGACAGGGTGACATGTTGTGTGGACTAACGACATAAAGGTTGGTGTATTTACATCATTAACTGTCAATGATTTCAGTGGGGGTTTTTTCAGTATAAAAGTGCTGCGGCCGCATTGGTGGACTAACGACATAAAACCGTGTGTATGACAAAGCATGATCAAAGCTACCCTAATTTTGAGAAACATTGAGAAATAGTTTAGTAGATTGTTTTGTGAAATTAACCAGTGATCTACCATGGATAAGCAGCTAGTAAACTATATAATATTGGAAAATACACTTTTCCCATGGGCTGCCCACACGCACCTCACATCCCTATACCAGTTGTAGGTATCCATTCGCAGAAATCTTAGGAAGGCAACAGGAAAAGAGTATTTGCTAATTTTATAATTTTATAAATGTGATGATGGTGGGAAATGTTGATGCTCTCTGATACAAGACAATTGAGATGATTTGCAAAGATGTAATTATGTTACACAGAGTTATTTTGTTAGTAAAACAGTGTCTGCGCAAATGCGCTTCGGGAATCGTCGCGAGGTGGCGGTAAAGTTTTTTTTCTACAGTAAAAAGACATTTGGATGTCTCCGGTAAGTTCAAAGTTCTCTCAACTCGGAAGTTTCTTCGAGTAGCTACATTTGTTGTGCAGAAAACTACAGTTAATTGACGCTTTGTGGACATATTCTAATTTTAACACATACAAACAACAAAAAATACATATATTTAGCAGCTGGTGAAGCAGGTTGGTGTATTTACATCATTAACTGTCAATGATTTCAGTGGGGTTTTTTTCAGTATAAAAGTGCTGCGGCCGCATTGGTTACCATTAGCCGGCTAACAGTTAGCTGCTATGTTAGCCAGCTAACGTCGTTACCTATGTGAAACCATTCGGTCGTAGCAGCTAGTCGGCTAGCTAGATATATTCTGTTTTTAATTGTATTGCTTAGGTACATATCGGATATTTAGATGATGTTAGTTTGCTAGTAAAAATTCACAGTGATGTCCTTTATAGTGACTCGATAAAACATGTCAAGAAGCAAGATGGCTAAGTTAACGTTACTGATTCATTAGAAAGAATATAGTAGCTAGCTTGTAGATAACAAGACATCCATTCATTGGCAATTTATGCTACATGAATTATAGCTAGCTGGCCGGCCGGCCGTCCAACCAGATTTACAGCAATAGTACTGTATGAAAGACAGTACATCTACACATTTTTCGACACTGATCCCATTGACTCGCCCGCCCCCCTCTTACACTCCCCCCCCTCTGTAGTCAGGTCATGATGACCACCCTCGTCCATGACACCACTGAGGCGGTGTGTCTGTGTCAGGAGTACAACCTGTTCCTGAAACCCATCGCCAAGATGACGGTGAGTGACACATACAGTGTCACATACACCATATGGCTGGAAACACGACATTGAATTCTACATTTTTTAGGAATGAACTTTTCTGAGTCAAACGCTAACTCTCACAACCTCTACAAGCCAGAATGTTGAATAAAATATAGTAGATTCATATCATCTAAAGCTGAGGAAAAAATATAAAATGCATGCACACTTGCCGAGCTCATGCACGTGATTACATGGTTCTGTGCATGCTTCAGGTGATAGGAATCTGAATGCACTACCAGCGCTTTGAAAAGTTGATGTAATTATACTTTCCTGTGGATATATTGTCTCACATTCCTACCGCCAAAAGGAACAACCACACAGACAACCAGTAACGTACACAAAAATATTATTTAATTCAACATTCTGGCTTGTAGAGGTTGTAAGGAAACATTCCTGATTCAGATGCTCATTTCTGACCTGACGTACAATTCAATGTAATTCAACATAGTGTTTCCAGGCAAATACACCTGTACCTGAAGTAATGAGCATCTCCAACGCAATGCATGTGACATCCAGATGAGCATGTATTACAGTAAAATGTATTCTATGATTTCTCTTCCAGTTGAGTGTGGCACTGCCCCAGCTGAAGTTGCCTGGGAAGAGCATCTCTAACTGGGAGGTGATGGAGAGGGTGAAGGCCATGGTGGCTCCTGAACAGTTCTCTGCCCTCAGGTTGTCATGTGCACTGTCCATAGGAACATATTCATACTGTTATAGCCATAGGTCATGTGTGTTTTTTATAGCTGAGCTACAAGCAAGCTAATAACTTTACAATAACAGTAAAACCATGACAATACTGATAATATGGCCAATGGATTGCCTGGTATCAGTATTTTCTGGTATGGATAGATGTATTGAATGAAGCTGTAATCATCAAGCAATGTGTCTCACCGCTGTCTCTCCCCAGGATCTCTAAGAGCACCATGGACTTTATCCGCTTCGAGGGCGAGGTGGAGAACAGAGGGGTGGTGAAGATCCTACTGGCCAAACTGGATGGCAAGAGCATCAAACTCAGCGGCTTCACTGACATACTCAAGGTAACGGAACTGTTATGTAGGGGTCAAAATGTGTCAGGTAAAGTGTTAACAAAAAAATCTGTATTTTTGGTGATGAGTACCTTCCCCAAGTTCTTGTAAAACATTTAAAAAAATATCCTAATCAACCAGACTGATAAATTAACGGGTAATAATACATCATGTAGCTATAACTGATGATAATTTTTCCCTGGTCTGTGGGGTGTCCAGGTGCGTGCAGTGGAGAATAAGATGGACTTCCCGACACGTTATGACTGGGACTCGTTCTTCCGTGACGCCAAGGACATGAACGATACGGTTCCAGGGGAGAGGCCAGACACCATCCGCCTGGAGGGCCTGCCCTGCCGCTGGTTTACCCTGCCTGACGGTCCCCCTGATCGGCCCTCCGAGATGGCCCTGCAGACCATCTTCCAGGTAGGAAAGAACTCATTATATACACTACCAGCCAAAAGTTTGACACACCTACTCATTTAAGGGGTTTTCTTTATTTATTTTTTACTATTTTCTACAATGTAGAATAATAGTGAAGACATCAACAACTATGAAATAACACATAGGGAATCATCATATTTTATATTTGAGATTCTTCAAAGTAGCCACCCTTTGCCTTGATGACAGATTTGCACACACTTTGCATTCTCTCACCCTCACTTCATGAGGTAGTCACTTGGAATGCATTTAAATTAACAGGTGTGCCTTGTTAATTGGTGGAATTTATTTCCTTAATGCGTTTGAGCCAATCAGTTGTGTTGTGACGAGGTAGGGGTGGTATACAGAAATTAGCCCTATTTAGTAAAAGACCAAGCCCATTTTATTGCAAGAACAGATCAAATAAGTCCATTACTGTAAGACATGAAGGTCAATGAATCTGGAAAATTTCAAGAACTTTGAAAGTTTCTTCAGGTGCAGTCGCAAAAACAATCAAGCCCTATGATGAAACTGGCTGTCATGAGGATCGCCACAGGAAAGGAAGACCCGGAGTTACCTCTGCTGCAGAGGATAAGTTCATTAGAGTTAACTGCAGCTCAGAAATTGAAGCCTAAATAAATGCTTCATTGTGTTCAAGTAACAGACACATCTCAACATCAACTGTTCAGAGGAGACTGCATGAATCAGGCCTTCATGGTCGAATTGCTGTAAAGAACACACTACTGAAGGACACCAATAAGAAGAGACTTGCTTGGGGCAAGAAACAACAGCAATGGACATTAGACCGGTGGAAATCTGTACTTTACTCTGAGTCTAAATTTGAGATTTTTTGTTCCAAACGCCATGTCTTTCAGGGATGCAAACTAGTCACCTTTCGGTGAAATTCGGCCTTTTGAATCCAAAATAGGTGATCTACGTGATTCGTGTAGATCCGATGAGTAAATGTTTTTTGGGGAGGGGAGCAATACTGTGTGTATCCAAGGCTCATCCAGTTGTTTACCTACTAGAATGCAGCGCAGCACGTGACTGAAGAAAGAAGAGACAACCAATTTACTAGTTACAGCATCAGTGCTCTGGAAAGACAGCTTGGCAGTTACAGCAGCGCGTCCCCTGAACGATAACGAAGAGGTAACGTTAGACGAGAGGCCTGACCACGGAGACGGGGGTGAGAAGGTGACGAAGCGTACTTCATGAGCTGTAACTGAAAAACTACTGGAATTTGGAAAGTTTGAGGTGAGGGAGAAAGTGTGGTGGAACAAGTATTAGCATTGTTAAGTATCTTGTTAACTGGATCGAATTCTTCGTTAGCTAGCCAGAGAAATGTTGAACAACATTAGCCAACTTATCTGATCAAATTATTGAGTTTATGGTGTTAAAATTAGCTTGCTAATGTTAGCTAGCTAACATAACAACATCAGATGAGCTAACATTAGTAACCTAACCAATTCGCTATAGTATTAACTGGTATATGACTCCTTGCCGTTCCTCAAGTTATAACGCATTTGTTGCTTACTGGACCCTGGCAATCTGTGTGAAATGTTCACTAGCTAACGAACTAACAACTATCTGTTAACTAATGTTTTCCATCTACAGTATGTGGTTAATTTTTAGCATGAGAGAATTGGGTGTAAATGAGGCGTTGCTTGTTAAACAAGTGGATTCAGGGATCAAGTCTAGCTGGAGCTGGGCCTGGTGGAAGCTGGATGCCACTATAGAGGTGAAAGGAACACCACACAGATTGTACACACATTGTAGAACAGATGTCCACAGGCAGAAAGTGTACCATGTAATAATGTTTAGTGTAGCCCAAATATATTATTTTTGTTGTGTTGAATTTGACAGTAGCACGTGTGTATTTTTGCACACATGTAGCCTTGTGCACTTGATCGATATCTATAGGGGCGGCAGGGTAGCCTAGTGGTTAGAGCGTTGGCCTAATAACCGGAAGGTTGCAAGTTCAAATCCCAGAGCTGACAAGGTACAAATCTCTCGTTCTGCCCCTGAACAGGCAGTTAACCCACTGTTCCTAGGCCGTCATTGAAAATAAGAATTTGTTCTTAACTGACTTGCCTAGTTAAATAAAGGTTAAAAAAAATAGCAGTAAAAAAATTGTGGCCACTATAATAGAGCAAACATAGAATGCCTGTTTGTTTCATTCTATTTCTACTTTAAGATGTCTTTTTCCCAAGTGCAGTACTTATGTGTGTGTGGTCACAAGCATTCTATTATAAAGGCTGTCATGGCTAATTGCAATATTAGTGTATTGTTTCTCAAGACTTGAGTTTCATTTGCAGTAAAGTCTAGGCAACAGTTAACATTGGATTGCTTTCTTTACATTTTTTAGCTGGGAGTTATGTTCACATTAACCACTTTTAATTATTTTTTTTAACAGACTGATAATGTAGATCATATTCTTTGTTTAATTTGATAACCTGCATTTCCCCCTAGCAGCGATTTTTATATATATATATATTTATTATTATTATTATTATTATTTTTTATGCATGTTTCAGTGCAGCAAAAAAACTGTCACTTTTTTGGGCCCTCACCAGTTTCCATGCCTAGTCTTTTGTGAGACGCAGAGTAGGTGAATGGGTGATCTCCGCATGTGTGGTTCCCACGTGAAGCATGGAGGAGGAGGTGTGATTGTGTGGTGGTGCTTTGCTGTTGACACTGATTTTTATTTTGAATTCAAGGCACACTTAACCAGCATGGCTACCACAGCATTCTGCAGTGATATGCCATCTCATCTGGTTTGCGCATAGTGGGACTATCATTTGTTTTTCAACAGGACAATGACCCAACACACCCCCAGGCTGTGTATGGGCTATTTGACCAAGAAGGAGAGTGATGGAGTGCTGCATCAGATGACCTGGCCTCCACAATCACATGACCTCAACTCAATTGAGATGGTTTGGGATGAGTTGGACTGCAGAGGGAGGGAAAAGCGACCAAGAAGTGCTCAGCATATTTGGGAACTCCTTCAAGACTTGAAAAGCATTGAGAGAGCTGGTTGAGAGAATGCCAAGAGTGTGCAAATCTGTAGTCAAGGCAACGGGTGGCTACTTTGAAGAATTTTAAATGTTTGTTTAACACTTTTTTAGGTTATTACATGATTCCATATGTGTTATTTCATAGTTTTGATGTTTTCACTATTGTTCTACAATGTAGAAAATAGCTAAATAAAGAAAAATCCATGAATGAGTAGTTGTGTCCAAACTTTTGACCGGTACTGTACCTAACAATCAATCACTCAATCCGTCATTGATCAATCAATTACCCTAATACACACATCCTAATTCGGGCTGGGACAATACCAGTATCGCAATATTCTTTCCATAGCTAAAATGAAAACACAAGCAGACTTAACTTGTGGTCCTTTAAAAACCTGCTGTATGTAAAATAATTGTGTTCTGTAGCTTGGTATATAAATAAATGTGACTCTGGATGACAACATGATGTTTGTTTCCAACATAAGAAGTGAAATCCACTTTGTGTTTTGTTTCCTTGCCACAATACTAATTAGTATCACAATACTTGTCCCAGCCCTACACCTAACCTTATCACTCCTCCCAGGGCTTTGGTCAGGTGCGTCATGTAGACATCCCCATGTTGGACCCGTACAGAGAGGAGACTCTTGATAAGAACTTCAACACCTTCACCTTTGGCGGCCATCTTAACTTTGAGGCGTACGTCCAGTACCAGGAGTACGATGGCTTCGCCAAGGCCATGGACACACTGAGAGGCATGAAGCTCATGTACAAAGGAGAGGATGGCAAGGCTGTGGCCTGCAACATCAAGGTACTGAACTACACACACCACACTGTTAGATTTGGGTGAGGGTTGAGGGGATTGTCCTGCTGTGTTAGCACTAGAACCGCCATAGGCCAACGACCACTGACGTTTGATTTTGTAAAATACCCCCCCCAAAAGAATGGAACGACCCTCCCTGACTTTTCCTTAAAGTTTGTATTTTACATTGCTCATTGGTCAGAATTTTGAAATCACAAACTTAGTGTTTCAAGCCTTTTTTCTCTGTTTTCTTCACACCTATTCCCTTTTTAACCAGCTAAGACAATGCGCTGTAGGATGTTGGTACCCAGCCAGGGGCTAATGTGTCTCTCGCTCCTCACTGAATGACAAATGAATGAATGGCCAATAATTGTGCACATTATTTCCCAATGTAATTTTAATTAGGCCTAACTGAATTAAGGAGGGTGAAGAGGTTGATTCAATTAAAAAATATAATAGTGTACGGATTATTGTTTATGAGCCTATTTACCAACGTCGGCGCTAATTTTTATAGCTAATCATTTGACCACACCCCTTGCAGGTTGATATCATTGTCTTTTACTTTTTACTTTGAAATAATAATCTGTTACAGGACAGTTTTATTTACAATTACTATTACTAATCAAATGTATTGTAAGGGAAGTGAAACCATGCTATGTGTTGCAGTAGGCCTTATGAATAATGCTAAACATATCCTTGACTCAATCCGAGTTAATGAGCGAGGGGATACAAACGATGTCAGTCAGCCTGCGCAGCCGGCCCATTTGAAACTATACCCAAACTACACCTAAACTATACCCAAACTAATTTCACACATAATAAGAGTTAGCCTAAAGACAAGATTAAATTGACAATAGTTTGATAAGTGACAATATTATCAGTTGTCAAATTGTACATGACAGATGGGTGTCTTAGATTTCTATATATTATCAGTTTCTGTGACACTTACACTACCGGTCAAAAGTTTTAGAACACCTACTCATTCAAAGGTTTTTCATTATTTCTACATTGTAGAATAATAGTGAAGACATCAAAACTATGAAAAAACACGTGGAATCATGTAGTAACTAGGGATGCACAATATATCGGTGAACATATCGGAATCGGACGATATTAGCTAACATCTGTATCGGCCCGATGTCTAGTTTAACGCCGACGTGAAAACCCAATGTCAAAGCTGACGTGCATACCTACATAACGTAGGTACATGACGTAATGACGCCACAAAAAAATGTTGCGCTACACTTGCAACACAGCATTCCTAACCTAGCCCACAATCTCTGCTGTGCGGATCGAGCAGTCAACAGGTCGAGCAGTGATTTGAAAGAGTAGGGAAATTTCAGCGAGACAACTCAAAGGCTAATCCATTAACGCCAAGATAATGGAATTCATTGCCCTTGACAATCAACCATTCTCTGTCGTGGGTGATATTGGCTTTCGCGACTAGTCGAGCACCGGTACACACTAACGTTACCAAGTGCGCTATTGTTCAGATTTTGCCCTACCGGAGTTACACAGTGATTACGTCGCTATTAGCATCACGCAATGCGTATTGGATGCCGTTTGGGTCTTTTCATGTCAAAGATACACGTCAAAAAGCACTATTTTATGCGTTAAATAAGCATTTAATTTGACACGTCAAATAACACAGTTCTATTATAGAATGTTGTGTGTTCTGCATTTGTACGTGCAAGCCAAGCTGCCACCACTGTCAAAGCTGTGCAAACAAGCAAACACCGGCCATGAACAATGTGTTTTACAGTACCGCATTGGTAATAAAGCACTATTTGTTCCACCAAATAGTGATATTTGACGTGTATCTTTTTTGACATGCAAAGACCCAAACAGCATTCCATAGAAATCCTGGTTGAGAATGAAATGACTGAACAACGAAACAGCACAGCAAGTAAGTGAAAGAAATAGTTTTTTGTTTTACTGGTAATGGGGACATACGTAAATGCCAACAAATAACTTTTTGGTGTGTGTGTAACCTTTTATTTAACTAGGCAAGTCAGTTAAGAACATTCTTATTTGCAATGACGGCCTACCCCAGCCAAACCTGGATGACGCTGGGCCAGTTGTGCGCCGCCCTATGAGACTCCCAATCACGGCCACATGTGATACAGCCTGGATTCGAACCAGGGACTATAGTGACGCCTCTTGCACTGAGATGCAGTGCCTTAGACCGCTGCGTCCATGTGTGTGTTAACTATTTAACTGTACTAGAATGCTTAAAAGGCCTCTAAACATTTTGAATATCGGTTATCGGTATCGTTTTTTTTGAGCAAGGAAAATATTGGATATCGGTATTGGCCAAAAATGTGTTAAACAAATCAAAATATTTTATATTTGAGATTCTTCAACTTGCCACCATTTGCCTTGATGACAGTTTTGCACACTCTTGGCATTCTTTCAACCAGCTTCATGAGGTAGTCACTTGGAATGTATTTCATTTAACAGGTGTGCCTTGTTAATTTGTGGAATTTATTTCCTTAATGCTTTTGAGCCAGTCAGTTGTTGTGACAAGGTAGGGGTGGTATACAGAAGATGGCCGTATTTGGTAAAATACACTTTTTTTCCTATTGTGTTATTGACTGATTGTTTATTCCATGTGTAACTCTGTGTTGTTGTTTGTGTCGCACTGCTTTGCTTTATCTTGGCCAGGTTGCTGTTGTAAATGAGAACTTATTTTTAACTAGCCTACCTGGTTAAATAAAGGTGAAATAAAAAATAAAAAACTTAAAGACCAAGTCCATATTATGGCAAGAACTGCTCAAATAAGCAAAGAGAAACAGTCCATCATTACTTTAAGACATGAAGGTCAGTCAATACGGAACATTTCAAGAACTGAAAGTTTCTTCAAGTGCCGTCGCAAAAACCATCAAGCGCTACGATGAAACTGGCTCTCATGAGGACCACCACAGGAAAGGAAGACCCAGAGTTACCCCTGCTCTAGAGGATAAGTTCATTACAGAGTTCAAGTAACACATCTCAACATCAACTGTTCAGCGCAGACTGCGTGAATCTGGCCTTCATTGTCGAATTGCTGCAAAGAAACACCAAGGATACCAATAATAAGAAGAGACGTACTTGGGCCAAGAAACACAAGCAATGGACATTAGACCAGTGGAAATGTGTCCTTTGGTCTGGAGTCCAAATTGGAGATTTTTGGTTCCAACTGCCGTGGCTTTGTAAGACGCGGTGTTGGTGAACGGATGCTCTCCGCATGTGAATTTCCCACCGTAAAGCTTGGAGGAGGAGATGTTATGGTGTGGGGGTGCTTTGCTGGTGACACTGTCTGTGATTTATTTAGAATTCAAGGCACACTTAACCAGCACGGCTTACACAGTATTCAGCAGCGACACACCATCCCATCTGGTTTGCGCTTAGTGGGACTATCATTTGTTTTTCAACACGACAATGACCCAACACACCTCCAGGCTGTTTAAGGGCTATTTGACCAAGGAGAGTGATGGGGTGCTGCATCAGATGATCTGGCCTCCACAATCCCCCGACTTCAACCAAATTAAGATGGTTTGGGATGAGTTGGACTGCAGAGTGAAGGAAAAACAGCCCAAAAATGCTCAGCATATGTGGCAACTCCTTCAAGACTTGGAAAAGCATTCCAGGTGAAGCTGGTTGAGAGAATGCCAAGAGTGTGCAAAGCTTCCATCAAGGCAAAGAGTGGTATTTGAAGAGTCTTAAATATAAAATATATTTAGATTTGTTTAATACTTTTTTGGTTACTACATGATTCCACGTGTTATTTCATAGTTTTGATGTCTTCACTATTATTCTACAATGTAGGAAATAGTAAAAATAAAGAAACACCCTTGAATGAGTAGGTGTTCTCAAAATTCAAGTGGTGCAGCTCTATTTCTTAATATCACTTTTTCCAAGACTATCCACTCTGCCCATGCATTCAGCACATGACTACTCACATAGCAGCATTGCTCAGGCTACTAAGAAAAGACTAGTAACATAATACACTTAAAATATGCTATTCTGTTTTTTTAAATACATTTTCTTATTTTCACAATCTTTCTTTAGACCTGCCAAAATGAAATTATAGTGTATTTCTTTGTGATGGATTTAACTCTTGAACTTGTGGTTTTTAGTTTTTAGTTTTAGCCTAGAGTAACAAACTAATTAAAATGCTATTAGGTTCTTTTGAAGTAATTGTTTTTTTAGTATACTATACTAAGACCTCCATAAACACAACCAAATTCTTCTTCTTCTGATAGCATATATGACATGTATTTATTGGACTGTTAGAATGTTGATGCACCATAGGCTGGAAGGGGGGGTCCATCGAGGCCAAGTGTATGCTAATGGATGTTAGTCGGTAGAGAAGGGCTTGTGTAGGACAGCAGGTTTAAGGTCTTTTGGTGAAGTGAAAGTCAGGTCCATTATAATTCCAAGGATCACTGGACCAAACCGGGAGGCCTGGTCCCTAATCCAGAACTAAACTGCTCTTCCTTAATGAAGAGAGAGATGGAGGGGCAGAGGGAGAAATTAGGAGAGAGAGCTGTCTAAACCACGTGGGTCACAGCTTCTCAGCCCAAAATAAGAGCAGGAGGGGATGAGGAGAGAGGGTGGGAAGGAGGAGAGTGGCAGGGGGGTAGCACGTCCTGTCTGTCAGGTGACCTTTGACACGAATAAACACCCACGTGTCACTAGTGGACCCTGCAGTCCTACTCCAACTCACTCAGCTAACTGTCTGCCTGTCTGTCAGGTGACCTTTGACACCAGTAAACACCTGAGTGACGTGGCTCTGAAGAGAAGGCAGCAGGAACGACTGAGAATACTGGAGTTGGAGAGACAGAGGGAGGAGCTGAAACGCAAGGAGAAGGAGGAAGAGGAGAGACACAAGGAGGAGGAGAGGTGTGCAGAGAAAAGAGATGAGGTCATATGCCTGGCCTGAAAACATTGTCCCCTGTCTTTGCTGCTTTAGTGGTCTGTAGTTCTGAGGGGACTGGATAGGTGTAAGGAACATGGTGATTGCTCCACCTCGTCTTCCAATGAGTGTAAGCGTCCACTACATTGCTGTCACCCATCCAGTCCTTCAGATCTGCAAACCAAAGGTGGTAGGAACTAAGCTACTAGGGCCTGTATTGGTAGACAGTAGCAGAGCTATGTATTAGACTAGTGAATGAACCATGCTTCTGCTGTGGTTGTAGGAAACAGAAGGAGGCGGAGGAGGAGGAAAAGGAACGGAGGAGGGAGGAGAGGATACGGAAACGAGAGCAGAAGCTGAGGGACCGGGAGGAGAGGAGGAACCTAAAGAAGGTGAAGAGGAGACAGGAGGAAGAGCAGAAGAAGTTGCAGATGAAGATTGCGACAGAGGAGAGAAGGCTGTTGTTGGCTCAGAGGAACCTGGAGTCTATACGCCTTATCGCTGAACTACTGGGCAGGACCAAGGTACACACAGACACACACACACTTTTTGCATGGTGTAATTTAATTCACCAGTACTTACACCTATACCAATGCACATTTAATACAGACACATGCTGATAGGACCTACATTACAATCAGTGTCTTTCTCCTTCTCTCCCTTCCCTAGGCTCTGAAACAGCAACAGCAGGAGAAGGAGAGAGTGGAGAGAGAGGAGCGAGAGAAAGAGGAGTTAGCCAGGCAGAAGGAGGAGTTAGCCCGGCTGGAGCAGCTTGAGGCCTGCAGGCGGGAGCAGGAGGCGGAGTTGAGACGTGTGGAGTTAGAGAAAGGGCGTGCCTTGGATCTGCAGCGCAGAGAGAGGGAGCTGAGGGAGAGACTGGTTGGTAACCTGCTGAAGAAGGCTGGAGGAGAGGGAGAAAACCAGACCTCCACCCAACCCTCAGCCCTGACCATGCACAAGGGAGACAGCTCCGACCTGAGTAAGACAGGAAGGGCCCTGGGGGTGAATGGGGTGAGACCGAGGGGAGAGGAGAGACCCAGAGCTATGGTACGATCACACGTCACTGAGAAGCAGATAGGAGAGAGGGAGGAGAGGCGAGGAGGCATAGAGGAGAGGAGAGGTAATGAATGGAGAAGCAGAGAGGCGAGGGAGAAACCTAGAGAAAGGGAGAGGAGTCGGTCCCATAGCCAGTGTAGGAGGAGGTACAGCCGGAGACGAAGAAGCTCTAGCAGAAAGAGGAGTGATAGTCAGAGGAGGAGGAGAAGTCGTAGTTCTAAGAGGAGAAGCGATAGCAGACGGAGGAGAAGTCGCATTTCTAAGAGAAGCGATAGCAGACGGAGGAGTGGTAGTTGTAGCCACAGGAGAGACAGTCACCATGGACGGGGCTGCAGCAGCAGGAGCACCAGCCATGATTGGAGCAGAAGCTCTAGTGAGAGGAGCCACAGCAGAGGCAGGAGGGGCCGTAGACATAAAGACAGCAGGAGCAGATCTAGTAGTAGCAGCTCTAGGAGTAGAGAGAGGAGCAGGGAGAAGGACAGGAGTACAGAGAGGAGTAGAGACTCCAGGAAGCGTAGTAGGAGTCATTCTCGTTCTAGACGACACTAAACGCAGCCAGAGGAGACAGAAGAAGACCCTATGCCTGGGTCTTGTTTAAGTGATGCATGGTCAGGCGTTCTAGTATGCTACTGTCTCTGGGCCATATCAGCTTCTTTCACACACACACACACACGTCTTTCTCTCTCGCGCTCTCGCTCTCTCCCCCCCCAATGCTCTTTGTTCATCTCTAGTTGGTTTATTTACTGAATTTTAAAAAATGCTATACTGCTATTATGTTCTGTTTGACACATGTACTGTAGATTGATCACGTGGTGAGTGTGTCTCCTGTGTAGAAAGACATAGAAGAGGGATACAGAAAAAATACTTGATCTTTTTCAGGTCACAGTGAATGGCCTGGTTTGTGTTTCAGAAGAACAGCTTTAATTAGATTCTGGGAATTGTAGTTAAGTATTAATGCTTCAGCAGGATGCAGGGATCTGTAGTTCTATGGGAAAATGTCAGTCTAGTACAGTAAATAGACAGCTGTAGTTTAAGTCAAGCTTTTTACCCTAGGATAAAGTAGGGGGGGGGTGTTAAACAACTGACCGACGTTGGTTCAATTACTTGAATTCTATTTAGTTTCTGCCGTTTTTCTAGAGAGAAATCGAATCACTCACGAGAGAAATCAAAGCCAAAGACTTACAGGCTAAAGATGACCAGATGTCATGTTTCTGAGTTCCACGTTTAACCACCAGACGAGACTGTAGTTTTAGTTCTAACCTGGTTAAATGATGTTACTATGGCTTCTCCTCCCTCGGAACTAGAAGCACAAGCATTTCGCTACACTCGCAATAACATCTGCTAACCATGTGTATGTGACCAATAGAATTTGATTTGATAATGTCACTATAACATAAATTGGTTCATAAATATAAAGTGTGTGATTTAAAATTCAGTGTCGGCCCTGTTCTGGTGACTCGGTGTTTAACAGCACCCACGCCAGACGGAAGCCTAGTTTCACCATGTTCATTATTTTAATGGTGTCCCTGCTAAAGTTCTGTGGATAAGAACATTTTAAGTTGCCTTATTGATGAAAGTATGTAAAACAGAGCTGAGTGGTGTCAGTGGGTAATGTTGTATATAGGTTGTATAAAGGTCAGGATGTCAGGAGGCTCATCAGTCTGTACTGTATATTCTCATGTTTCTCTGCTCTGATGGGTGGCAGCATGTCTTCAACACACTTGTCATTTTATTTGTTGTAATAAAGAAACTACAAAAAAGTAGTGATTTATTTCAGATGTATATTCTGTCTGAATGCGTGGGTAGCCTACTAACCTAATACCTACTAGGGATGGACATCAAAGCTTGATCTTTAACCAGAGATGAAAAAATAGATATTCTACATTGTTTAAACTATTTGGTGGAATGTGCTTTGTGGTTGCCCGAACGGGCAAGTTAAATATTGTCTTGGAGACAATGTTCATTTGCTTTGACTCTAGTGTCGTATTTGTGCATTTGCAGGGCAAAACCAAAAATAAACAAAGCCAAGCATCACACAGTTCTCTCTAAATTCCCTTTCCCCTCAGTCTCATTCACTCCGTTGTATTCCGTCAACTCCCTACACACAAGCTCCCTGTTAGGCCTACAGAAATAAATGCCTATAAAAAGTACATTCCTTGCCAAATGATGAGAGCTTTATCACATTCTAAATGGACTGGGTGATTGAAGTAGGAAAATGTGTTCCAATTACAAGCTGCAGTTTTGGAATAATTGCATCCTGTCTATTTTCTGTTTAGGCTACTTTGTAAACTGCTAGTGCCATTTAGAATTGGTTTGCCAGGGATGGTGTCACTTTTTCCCCATCCCTAGCAAACACAACTGATGAAAGTAATTGCATTCTAAACTGAAGATCATGTGTGTAACAAAGTAGTACATGTCTGATTAAATGACAAAACATTGTACATATTAGCTGATTATTGGAGTCAGGTGTGTTAGCTGGGGCAAAAGTGTGATGCTAATCAGGCCCCTGAGGACTTGAGTTACCCATCCCTGGCCTAGGCTCCTCAAATTCAACTCGGGACCTCCAAGCCAGTGCCACTTTTTTTTCATTGTTCCCCTCTAATCAGGCACTGATTTAGATCTGGGACACCAGGTGGGAGTAATTCATTATCAGGTAGAACAGAACCAGAAAGCTCCGGATCTCGTAGGCTAAGAGTTGAATACCTAAGCTATAACACCCCCCTAAACATAGACAGGTTCCACACTGAAAATACGCAAAAACATTAGGTTGATAAAGACAAAGAGTGTATTTTCATCAGAATTATTAAGCATAGGCCTTCTCACCAAACATGTCCTGGCTGTGATTCATCACCATACACTGTTCAATGTGGAGTTGTTCATCCACTCAGAACATAAAAAATAAGATGCCAGAATAATCTAGATCAAACCTCTGTTATAGCGAAAAGACAGATTTTGATTTGTAACCCAGAAAAAAGTTTTAACATGCAAAATTGAGCCCCGTTTTCAAATGATTATACTTTGAAAATAACTGTTGCAGACTGCATATCACTATTCTGTTCTATTTTATTCTGTTATATTACATCTTTTACTATAAATAGGTGTCTGGACTAATGGTTTGGGAAATAATAGCGTCTTGTCTGTTAATTAACAAAACAAGGCTATGCAATTGCACAGCTATAGACTTCTTCAAGCAAGTGCCACTGCTGAGGTTACTGCCTTTCTGAAGATTGTGTTCCATGATATAATATAACCAGTTGATATTATGGGTTAGATAAATTCATCTGAAATGGTGCTTGCTTTTTATTGACTGACTCGACAAAACATTAGGAACACCTGCTCTTTCCACGACAGACTGACCAGGTGAAAGCTATGATCCCTTACTGATGTCACCTTCAATCAGTGTAGATGAAGGGGAGGAGGTTTAAATCCAGCTTTTTAAGCCTTGAGACATGGATTGTGTATGTGTGCAATTCAGAGAGTGAATGGTCAAGACAAAATATTTAAGTGCCTTTGAATGGGGTATAGTAGTTGGTGCCAGGTGCACTGTTTTGAGTGTGTCAAGAACTGCAACTCTGCTGGGTTTTTCACACTGCAGTTTTCCATATGTATCAAGAATGGTCCACCACCCTAAAGACATCCAGCCAACTTGGCACAACTGTGGGAATCATTGGAGTCAGCATGGGCCAGCATCCTTGTGGAATGCTTTCGACACCTTGTAGAGTCCATACCCCGATGAATTGAGCCTGTTCTGAGGGCAAAAGGGGGTGGAACGCAATATTAGGAAGGTGTTCCTAATGTTTTGTACACAGTGTATATGGGGCAATTTTAAGAATTAAGAGTTATCTGTAATGGTTATGATTAATTAGGCATTGTTGAACACTGTTGGCATAGGCCTATAGATAAATGTGAATATTTTGTTTTAATCCAGTGCAGGCCTACTTGGGTACTCTGAAAAAAACAATGGGAGAACTCTGAACAGTAAAAAAAAAAAAAAAAAAAAATGCCCATCCCTAGTACCTAGTAGCCTACTACATCATTCCTTCTAAATATACATTTAATTATTCTAACTCATTTGGTGTTTCATTACAGACTGAGATTAGGTTTTGTGTGTAATTATAGTAAGGTGGTAAGTGTATTGTTAGTGTTCAAGTAGACCCCAGTATATTGCTATTCTGAAACAGTATGAGGTGAGTATGTGTGTGTGTGTAGTTATTAGAGTGTGTGTAATTGAGGTATGTAATCTGATTATACCATTCTGCTTTGACTTGGTCTGCGATCTAACACACACAAGCACAAGACCTATGAGCTGTCTGATTAAACCCTGCTGCTCTCACTGAGACTGAGACAGCAGTGGTCGTTAACATTACTCCCTCAGTCGGCTGTACTACCACACACTCACGAGAGCTCTCGGCTGTTCCACTAGCAGTAGTAGCAGTACCAGGATTGACTTGGGATCAACTCATACAGGACACACTCCTAAAGGACTCATACAGGATCTCTTGACAACAGGAGGCCACGCATTAACACTGACAGTCTCATACAGCGACAGGCACAAACGTATGTTAGTCAACCAGTGGTGTCTAGTGAGGCTACGGCTGAGGGACCGGGGAAGAGTTTGTCAATGGAGCTGGCGGCTGGTACTACTAATGCTGCTACAGCTGCTGCCTACACATAGAAGATTCTGGACTATATGGAAGGCTTCCTGGTCTCCAAGGTAACACACATAGATACACCCACATAGGATTCAAGTCCCATTCTCGGGCACTGTTTGATGGTTGTGTGTTTTACCCTGTCCTCTCCCCCAGACCCTGTTTACAGTGTGTGAGATGGGTTTATTTGATCTGCTGGCCTCGTCACGGCGCCCCCTGTCTCTAGAGGAGGTAGTGGTAATCAGGGCCAGCCTGAGCGGTACTGAGAAGCTGTATCTGACCCGGTCCATCCACTACAGCTCCAAGACTATCTACCTCTGCTGGCACTACCTGATTGATGCTGTGAGGTGAGTCCTCTCACCCGAGTTGTGTTCACCAAGGAGAACATGTTTGGACAAGTATTGAAAGAGGTACCTGAACTTGTCCTGTATGATTGAAAAAAGAGATGTGATTTTTTATTCAGATTCTAACTCAGTATGTGTGATTGTTTCTCCCCAGGGAAGGCAGTAACCAGTATGAGAAGGCATTTGGTGTCAAAGTTGATGATTTGTTTGAAGCCATGTACAGGTGAGACGCGCACACACACACACACACACACACACACACACACACACACACACACACACACACACACACACACACACACACACACACACACACACATACAGCTCTTCATCTCTACCCCTTCCCTCTCTCTCCATCTTCTCCTTCTCCTCCACTCTCTCTCTCTCTCTCTCTCTCTCTCTCTCTCTCTCTCTCTCTCTCTCTCTCTCCCCCTCTGCTTTCCTGCCTGGTGAAAAAGTATCAGTGAAGTGATAAAAGATTAGGAAAGTGAGAAGTTGTAGAATGGCCTTGAGCTTCACAGTCAATCTAATGATAATAATTAACTTGTTATGGTTCAGTGATTTTCTAGTCTAGGATTACAAGTTAAAGGATTTATTTTAGAACCAAGCACTTTGTCTTCCTTACCCGCTCTCTCTCTGCCTGGTGTCTGTCAGTCGTCATTGGCTGTGTGATAGGCGGGGAAGGAGGACATAAAGGAGGAATGTGGAGGAATCAGAGTTGTGAAATCATTCACAGCTATCTGGTACTGTATGTGTGGATAGGTTTGTGTGTGTGTAAGCATGCCTGTGTTTGTTTGTTTTGGGGGTATGATTGACTCTGGAAATAGGGGGAGACAGCTGATTGAAGCTCTGCCTTCAGCATGTGTTTTAATGTGTCTGCATGCACACACAGTGGGGAGAACAAGTATTTGATACACTGCCGATTTGCAGGTTTTCCTACTTACCAAGCATGTAGAGGTCTATCATTTTTATCATAGGTACACTTCAACTGTGAGAGACGGAATCTAAAACAAAAATCCAGAAAATCACATTGTATGATTTTTAAGTAATTCATTTGCATTTTATTGCATGACATAAGTATTTGATCACCTACCAACCAGTAAGAATTCCTGCTCTCACAGACCTGTTAGTTTTTCTTTAAGAAGCCCTCCTGTTCTCCACTCATTACCTGTATTAACTGCACCTGTTTGAACTCGTTACCTGTATAAAAGACACCTGTCCACACACTAAATCAAACAGACTCCAACCTCTCCACAATGGCCAAGACCAGATAGCTGTGAAAGGACATCAGGGATAACATTGTAGACCTGCACAAGGCTGGGATGGGCTACAGGACAATAGGCAAGCAGCTTGGTGAAAAGGCAACAACTGTTGGTGCAATTATATAGAAAATGGAAGAAGTTCAAGATGACGTTCAATCACCCTCGGTCTGGGGCTCCATGCAAGATCTCACCTCGTGGGGCATCAATGATCACAAGGAAGGTGAGGGATCAGCCCAGAACTACACGGCAGGACCTGGTCAATGACCTGAAGAGAGCTGGGACCACAGTCTCAAAGAAAACCATTAGTAACACACTACGCCATCATGGATTAAAATCCTGCAGCGCACGCAAGGTCCCCCTGTCCAGGCCTGTCTGAAGTTTGCCCATGACCATCTGGATGATCCAGAGGAGGAATGGGAGAAGGTCATGTGGTCTGATGAGACAAAAATAGAGCTTTTTGGTCTAAACTCCACTCGCCGTGTTTGGAGGAAGAAGATGGATGAGTACAACCCTAAGAACACCATCCTAACCGTGAAGCTTGGAGGTGGAAACATCGTTCTTTGGGGATGCTTTTCTGCAAAGGGGACAGGACGACTGCACCATATTGAGGGGAGGATGGATGGGCCCATGTATCGCGAGATCCTGGCCAACACCCTCCTTCCCTCAGTAAGAGCATTGAAGATGGGTCGTGGCTGGGTCTTCCAGCATGACAACGACCCAAAACACACAGCCAGGGCAACTAAGGATTGAGTGGCCGAGCCACTCTCCAGACCTGAACACAATTGAAAATCTTTGGAGGGAGCTGAAAGTCCATATTGCCCAGCGACAGCCCTGAAACCTGAAGGATCTGGAGAAGGTCTGTATGGAGGAGTGGGCCAAAAACCCTGCTGCAGTGTGTGCAAACCTGGTCAAGAACTACAGGAAACGATCTCTGATCGTTGCAAACAGGTTTCTGTACCAAATATTAAGTTCTGCTTTTCTGATGTATCAAATACTTATGTCATGGAATAAAATGCTAATTAAATACTTTAAAATCATACAATGTGATTTTTCTGGATTTTTGTTTTAGATTCCGTCTCTCACAGTTGAAGTGTACGTATGATAAAAATGACAGACCTCTACATGCTTTGTAACTTGCAAAATCGGCAGTGTTTCCTACTTATCAGATACTTGTTCTCCCCACTGTACATGTGTGTTTGTGTACGTGCACGTTTGTGTGTCTCTGTCCGTGTGTGTAGGTTTTGAGGAGGCGAGGGTGCAGTGTATGCAGCTGATGCCCTCCATCTGGAACATCTGTGGTCGAGACGTAGTGACTGCCTTCGACCTCTCACCTTTCAGAACCATCTACTGTACAACCTCAGGGGTGAGGACCTGTGTGTGAGGCCTCTTGCCCCCTCAGATTTTTCCAGTAAAAAAAAAGTTTATATTTGTTGTTGAAGTTTCTTTGTAATACTACTAGCCACAAAGCAAATGTATGAAGTTGGATTTAGCCCAAATAGGTTTCCAACCTCATAATTAGCTACGAAGAAATCAGTCGGACTTCAGTCTTTTCAATCCAATACTAATAATAATATGCATATATTAGCATCTGGGACTGAATAGGAGGTAGTTCACTCTGGGCACGCTATTCATCCAAAAGTGAAAATGCTGCCCCCTATCCCAAACAGGTTTAAACAAACTAAATATGCTTCTCTGTATCTCTGCTCAAATCTGGGTAAAATATTTAAAGGAATTTCAGTCTTATTCAGTACATTTAGTTATTGCTTGCTTTTCTAAAGTCTACCAACCTTAGCAGCAGGCATGCCATCTAAAATAGTTAGACAAGCCAGCTACTGGCTGTGTGTTTTTGTGACTTGACTCTGACCTAACATAATCATATGTTCTTTCGCTGTAAAGCCTTTTTGAAATCGGACACGATGGGTAGATTAACAAGAAGTTTCTCTTTCATTTGCTGTATTGGAAATATTTCTGAATTTCGCACGCTGCCTTTTCAGCGGAATGTTGTCGAGGGGTTCCTCTAGCGGAACACCTGCGCTAGAAATGTTTTAAAAAAGAACCACCAGTCAGGAGGATACAGACAGCTCAAGAGGACTGCTTAGATATCCAGAAAAATAAACACATTAAGGATTCCTGTCTTCCTGTTTGGCCCTGTCCGGGGGTGTCCTCGGATAGGGCCACAGTGTCTCCTGACCCCTCCTGTCCACCTGACCGTGCTGCTGCTCCAGTTTCAACTGTTCTGCCTTATTATTATTCGACCATGCTGGTCATTTATGAACATTTGAACATCTTGGCCATGTTCTGTTATAATCTCCACCCAGCACAGCCAGAAGAGGACTGGCCACCCCACATAGCCTGGTTCCTCTCTAGGTTTCTTCCTAGATTTTGGCCTTTCTAGGGAGTTTTTCCTAGCCACCGTGCTTCTACACCTGTATTGCTTGCTGTTTGGGGTTTTAGGCTGGGTTTCTGTACAGCACTTTTAGATATCAGCTGATGTACGAAGGGCTATATAAATAAATTTGATAATGATTGTGGCTTTAGATTCCAGGAAAAAGCTGTTTCAGGTGTTTGAGAAATGCAGAATTATCCAACTTCCCAACAAGGGACCTAGCCCCTCTCCGGACCAACCACCAGCCATCCTCACGTACATTGTACCCACTCTGATTTTTGGAGTGCATGACGCACCTGTGTGTGTATGTAAAGGGGACAATCTTAACATGATATTGTAGGAAAATAACTCCAAAGACCACAGGGGGTAGCTGTGCAGCTGTACGAGCTGAGGCTGAGAGAAGTTGGGATCTGACTCACTCACACACACACACACACATTGTGGAAAGAGAGGAAGAGTCTAGGGAGATAAGTTCTGTGTGTTGTGTTTCCCTTTCATTCTGTTTTGTTATTTTCACTTCTTTGATTCCTTTTCTCCCCTGTCCTGCTGTATTGAACTGTGTGTGTGATGTGGGTGTGTTCAGAATACAGATTCCACTAAACAATGTTCTTCTAAACCTCACCCAACCTCAGGGCTAAACAGTCTCCCAGACAGGCCAGGTTTCTGCTGCTTACTGATCTCTATGTGTCTCTGTAGACACTGTTTGGGTGTAAACCCCACATAGAGATCACACATCACAAACACACACCAGGGCTGGGTGGGCTCTCCTGGGACTCAGCACCTCATTGGTCATTTGTGGATTATTGATCCACCAATTAGTCCTGCCCCCAGGTCTAACGTAATGTCCATTAGTCAGTAACAGTGTATAGGTTACCGTGACAACACGATCACCTGGTTTACCCTCTCCAGTGCACAGGCTGTTTATTCATGTGATTATAATACTCTGATCCTATATTACACATCACTGCATCTATCTCTCTCTTTAGGTTGTAGTGGAGCCCTAGCCAAGAAATATGTGTTGACGTACCCAGAATGCAGTTGACGATCTTTGAAATCCATAGAACACTTTGTTACCGTCGACAACCAGACGATCAGCTTCCATTAAGTTCCACAAAGAGGGAAAGCCAATCAATGACCTCAGACAAAGCGATGGGAGGAGCCCGTAACAAGTTCACACACACATATTCTGCATAACAATTAAGATATTGTTTAACCTTCAGCTCAACCTTCTGCTAGAAACAAACAGCAAGCAGCAGTCTGGGTATGACAACTGTCATGACTGACCATGAGAATCCAAAAAGGTCAGATCAGGTTTGCAATTAATCATTTCAATCAGACCCCCTCTTAACTGTAGAGGGGGAAGGAAAGAACTAGTGGGGATTAACAACTCACGTCCTGTTGTAAATTAACCGCTTCCAGCCCCCCCCCTACTTTGTGCAATTTCCGCCTGAAGACATACCCAAATCTAACAGCCTGTAGCTCAGGCACAGAACCAAGGATATGCATATTCTTGGTACCATTTGAAAGGAAACACTCTGAAGTGTGTGTACATGTAAATTGAATGTAGGAGAATATAACACAATAGATCTGGTTTAGATAAAACAATGAAGAAAACCATACGTTTTTTATTTTTGTATCATTTTTAAAATGAACAAGATAAAACAAACATTCAGATAGGAGGATGGGGACAATTTCAGTGAAAAATATAAGGGCACCAGTACTTGTGCAAAGTTTCAGAATGATCACTTCCAAAATGAGTGTGCTACATGACATTTATCATGAAGTCACCCAGGTGTCCCACACAAGTAGCCCAAATGTACCCAGGTGGCCAAATTGGTGAAGGTATACATTTTTAAACAAATAACTATATACAAAATACCAACATGGTGTTCTAACACACCACCGCCAAAGAATTGAGAAAAAAATGGGGAAAAAATAATTATTGATTAAAAAATATATGAAAAAATATATATATATATATATACATTTACAAAATAACATGGGTAACTATTTACACACTTTCAATATTTGGAAGACCCCCAGTCCTCTATCAAATCAAATTTATATAGCCCCAGCCTAAAACCCCAAACAGCAAGCAATGCAGGTGTAGAAGCACGGTGGCTAGGAAAAACTCCCTAGAAAGGCAAAAACCTAGGAAGAGAGGAACCAGGCTATGAGGGGTGGCCAGTCCTCTTCTGGCTGTGCCGGGTGGAGATCACAGTGGTTGTAGAGGGTGCAACAGGACAGCACCTCAAGAGTAAAAATGAACAGTTTAGGGTTCCATAGCCGCAGGTAGAACAGTTGAAACTGGAACAGCGGCAAGGCCAGGTGGACTGGGGACAGCAAGGAGTCATCATGCCAGGTAGTCCTGACGCATGGTCCTAGGGCTCAGGTCCTCCGAGAGAGAGAAAGAGAGAATTAGAGAGAGCATACTTAAATTCACACAGGACACCGGATAAGACTCCCATTCGGAGTCAGTGTCACTGTGAAAGAAAATGTTCAGTTAGAATAGTTTCACATATGAGCCCTGTATCAACAGGTATAATAAACAGATATATATAGAGAGTTGAAGGTTGAAGAATTAATATATTAGGTTGAATATATTATTATATTATTATTACCTGCCAGATCTACTGTCTCTTTTATATTATGACATTTCAGCTAGATCTACTGTCTCTATTATATTATGACAGACCAGCTAGATCTACTGTCTTTATTATATTACAACAGACCAGCTGTATCTACTGTCTCCATTTCACTTTGGCCATTGATGTGGTCGTGCCCTCTCCTCAACAGCCTCAAATAGGCTCTTTCATGTGGGTTGGGGTGGGGCGGCAGACACGCATCTCACATTTCATGACATTACATGTTTATATATTGCTTCTAAAATGTAAAAAAAAATCACAAATAATATTTTATATTATTAATTTCAAACAAGGGCATTTGCATGATAAGAACTTACCAGTCCAAAACTGTCCTCTCTCGTTCAAAAAAATATTCCTCCACAATCGCTAAATGAATCGTCCTACAACAATCTCTTTCTCATCTTCCCAATCAATTTATTCTAAAATTGTGTGAACATCTAGACTTAGATTTAGCTTTCCCTGACTTAGTCGCCATAATGATTGATATATAAACAGCTGAATCTGCGCGTTCACCAAACAATGCAGTGCGTAATATGTGCTTCTTCTTCCGGTATGAAACTTCAATAGCGAATGACTCACTTTATGCTGGAGCTTACTACATGGGTTGGTCTTGCAACACATAAACATGGCGTATTGCCGTTTAGCTCAGCTCATTGGCTATCTACCCAGCTAGATTTCAAGACAATCAGCGGTCATTGGGTTAAAAGACAGTCAATCAATGAAACAGTGGGCAAATCATTGATTGTGAGTGTGTTACAAACAAACCAGTTGATTGCAGTGAAACCAAACATGACTGAAAAAGTAACATTCTGTGTGGGTTATTTACCTGGAATGTGTCATCGAAAATGGAATGAGATGGAATTCACGACACAAGCGGTTCACAAAATGTTTTGTGTTAGGCTATAAAAAACTGATTTTATCAAACAAAAGATCATTCATTGTGTAACAATGAGCATTGGAATTGCAAACAGATGAAGATCGTCAAAGGTAAACAATTTATTTTAATGCAGTTTGTGATTATGTTACGCCTGTGCTGGTTAAAAAAAAAATATGGGACTCTATGCTCAGATAATCGCATCGTATTCTTTGCAGTAAATCCTTTTTTAAATCTGACAACGCAGTTGGATTAGCAAGATTCTAGGCTTTCGATACATGTGAGACACTTGTATTTTCATGAATGTTTAATATGACTTTTTATGTAGAGATCACCGTATGTTGTGGAATTTCAGCCCGCTAGCGGGCTCCGTGCGCAGAGAGGTTAAGGGAGAAGATCCAGGCTTTCCCTCTCCAAATTCACCAAAGGAATGTTCTTTTGTTTCTGCTGAAACTAACACATTCAAAAGCAAATACTGTAACAACATTTTTCAAGTAGAACGTGAGGAATGGTCAGAGGTGATCTATAGAACACTTATGTCATTTTGTTTGT
This sequence comes from Oncorhynchus tshawytscha, assembly GCF_018296145.1. Classification (NCBI taxonomy): domain Eukaryota; kingdom Metazoa; phylum Chordata; class Actinopteri; order Salmoniformes; family Salmonidae; genus Oncorhynchus; species Oncorhynchus tshawytscha. Next base: position 30,777,769 of record NC_056454.1, read on the forward strand.
TATTTTGTGATGTCATTAAAAATGTTACAAAGGAAATACTGTAACTTGGAAAGTATACCCACTACATATATGAAGTTTCCATACTATGTGCTGTACACGTAATATGAACAATGATGATAGTGTTTTTCCTAAGAGAGGGATATGATTTGAGAAGTTATATCTGCAAAATTGTAATTATTCGCCTACCTCCTCATGCCTTTTGCACACATTGTATATAGACTCCCCCCTTTGTTTTCTACTGTGTTATTGACTTGTTAATTGTTTATTCCATGTGTAACTCTGTGTTGTCTGCTCACACTGCTATGCTTTATCTTGGCCAGGTCGCAGTTGCAAATGAGAACTTGTTCTCAACTAGCCTACCTGGTTAAATAAAGGTGAAATAAAATAAATAAAATAAAATATAAAAAAATATGAGATAATTGTTTTCCATAACTTGCGCAGTGAGTAATCACCGCCCTGGAGTGAGGTCAAGGAGCCGGAACTGCCCCTTTCGAGCAAATGGTATAAAGGATGGGTTAAGAAGTGAACACATTAGAACAGAAAAGTGTGATGCTGCAGCTGCGCATTTAAAATGGTTTGAACTTTGAATCTCAACACGAGGTGGAGACGATAAACTCCCATCCCGGACAATCACTGGTACGCATGATCAGCAGTCCTAAGTAAAGTATCTTCGAAAACTAATTTAAGTAAGACCATCCTGTCACTCTGCTCAAACCATCGTATTACGCTACACTCATCACCCCACTGGGGAACCATCGATATGGCTGCTCAAAGCAGGCGGCGGTACGTGTGCAAGTTATATGGTTATTGTAGATGCGAGTAGTTTCTGAATGTGGCAATATTATGTCTCTGTCCATCTCTCTCCATCTCTAACAAGTATCCATGTTGTTGTCATTCCACTAATCAAATCAAATTTTATTAGTCACATGCTCGGAATACAACAGGTGTATTCACCTTACAGTGAAATGCTTACATACGAGCCCCGATCCAACAGTGCAGTTTAAAAAAATACGGAGAAGAATAAAAGTAACAAGTAATTAAAGAGCAGCAGCAAAAAATAACAATATATACAGGGGGTGCCGGTACAGAGTCAATGTGCGGGGGCACCGGTTAGTTGAGGTAGTATATACAGTTGAAGTCAGAAGTTTACATACACCACGCAGCCATTGTACCGCTCAGGAAGGAGAAGCGTTCTGTCTCCTAGAGATGAACGTACTTTGGTGCGAAAAGTGCAAATCAATCCCAGAACAACAGCAAAGGACCTTGTGAAGATGCTGGAGGTAACAGGTATAAAAGTATCTATATCCACAGTAAAACGAGTCCTATATCGACATAACTTGAAAGGCCGCTCAGCAAGAAGTCACTGCTCCAAAACCACCATAAAAAAGCCTGACTACGGTTTGCAACTGCACATGGGGACAAAGATCACACTTTTTGGAGAAATGTCCTCTGGTCTGATGAAACAAATCTAGAACTATTTGGCTATAATGACCATCGTTATGTTTGGATGAAAAGGGGGGAGGCTTGCAAGTCGAAGAACACTATCCCAACTGTGAAGTACGGGGGTGGCAGCATCATGTTGTGGGGGTGCTTTCCTGCGTGAGGGACTGGTGCACCTCACAAAATAGATGGCATCATGAGGTACGAAAATTATGTGGATATATTGAAGCAACATCTCAAGACATCTGTCAGGAAATTAAATCTTGGTCGCAAATGGGTTTTCCAAGTGGACAATGACCCTAAGCATACTTCCAAAGTTATGGCAAAATGGCTTAAGGACAACAGAGTCAAGTTATTGGAGTGGCCATCACAAAGCCCTGACCTCAATCCTATAGAAAATTGGTGGGCGGAACTGAAAAAACGTGTGTGAGCAAGGAGGCCTACAAACCTGACTCAGTTACACCAGCTCTGTCAGGAGGAATGGGCCAAAATTCACCCAACATATTGTGGGAAGCTTGTGGAATGCTACCTGAAACGTTTGACCCATGTTAAACAATTTAAAGGTAATTGAGGTAATTAAACTTCTGACCCACTGGGAATGTGATAAAATAAATAAAAGCTGAAATAAATCGTTATCTCTACTATTATTCTGACATTTCATATTCTTAAAATAAAGTCATGATCCTAACTGACCTAAGACAGGGAATTTTTACTAGGATTAAATGTCAGGAATTGTGAAAAACTGAGTTTAAATGTATCTGTCTAAGGTGTATGTAAACTTCTGACTTCAACTGTACATGTAGGTAGAGTTAATTAAAGTCACTATGCATAGATGACAACAGAGAGTGACAGTGGTGTGGGGAGGGGGGGGACAATGCAAATAGTCAGGGTAGCAATTTGACTAGATGTTCAGGAGTCTTATGGCTTTGGGATAGAAGCTGTTTAGAAGCCTCCTGGACCTAGACTGTAGTGCCTTGCGGTCGGAGGCCGCGCAGTTGCCATACCAGGCAGTAATGCAACCAGTCAGGATGCTCTCGATGGTGAGGCTGTAGAACCTTTTGAGGATCTGAGGACCCATGCCAAATCTTTTCAGTCTCCTGAGGGGGAATAGGTTTTGTTGTGCCCGCTTCACGACTCATTGGGGTTCTTGTACTATGTTATGATGAGAAAGGGGGCATGCTCGGTCCTCTTTTTCCTGTCGTCCACAGTCATCTCCTTTGTCTTGATCACGTTGAGGGAGAGGTTGTTGTCCTGGCACAACATGGCCAGGCCTCTGACCTCCTCCCTATAGGCTGTCTCGTTGTTGTCGGTGATCAGGCCTACCACTGTTGTGTCATCGGCAAATTTAACAGATGACAGATGTGGCGAACTCCTCAATGTCATTGGAGGAATCCTGGAACATATTCCAGTCTGTGCTAGCAAAACAGTCCTGTAGCTTAACTTCTGCTTCATCTGACCACTTTTTAAAAATCTAGTTACTGGTGCTTCCGGCTTAAATTTTTTCTTGTAAGCAGGAATCGGGAGTATAGAATTATGGTCAGATTTGCCAAATGGAGGGCGAGGGAGAGCTTTGTAGGCGTCTCTCTGTGTGGAGTAAAGGTGGTCTAGAGTTTTTTTCCCTCTGGTTGCACATTTAACATGCTGATAGAAATTAAGTTTCCCTGCATTAAAGTCCCCGGCTACTAGGAGCGGCACCTCTGTGTGAGCATTTTCTTGTTCACTTATGGCGGAATACAGCTCATTCAATGCTGTCTTAGTGCCAGCCTCAGTCTGTGGTGGTATGTAAAACATTTACAAAGAATATAGATGAAATCTCTCTAGGTAGGTAGTGTAGTCTACAGCTTATCATGAGATACTCTACGTCAGGCGAGCAATAACTTGAGAATTCCTTAGATATCCTGCACCAGCTGTTGTTTACAAAAATACATAGACCGCCGCCCCTTGTCTTAATCGGGTAACAATGAAACATAGTTAATTATACAAAAAACAGTCTTCAGGTTAATGTTAAAGTCAAGTCATGACACAACGAAGGAAGAAACATTCACGGACATCATATAACATCTAGTCCATCCTAGCCCAGAGCCAAAGAACACAATCACTCACTCATTATTAATTCACTGTATGTGTGAGTGCCTGTGTTTGTATGCGTGTGTGTTCATGCCTGTGTTCGTGTGTGTAGGAGGTGGTGTGTTGGTTGTCGAGGCGTTGCTGTGTGAAGACGGGTCAGGGCCTCTGACAGCCCAGTGACGGGAAAGAGCTAATGTACACTGCCAAAGATATTTATAACTTAACCAAGATAGACCACAGCCTTTCGTTTGAAAGTGGAACAAGTCAGTCATAGTGGGCAGAACAAGCAAGGAGGTGGGCAGAACCAAACACGAGCTAGTGAGATCCTATTGGCGCGTTCTAGCATACATGTGCATATTTCCATTAGGGAACGCCTACTCTGTGAAGTGTGCGTGTGCAATAACTCAATTTGCCTTTGCACTCCTTCTAAACAACGTATTTATTTTTTTACTTTGGCCAACTGTAAAGTCTACAAAACATATTCCACTCTGTTTGTAACAGATTCTATTTTTGGGAACAGAAAACTGTATTGAGATAAAATATTTCATCAATGAGAACATTTGTAGAATCCTGGCCAAAATCAATCTTCCATCTTCTCCCACTGCCGGCCACTGGGCTTCCTCTAACTACCATATTTGGTAGTGAGTGGAAACGCCAAGCGGATGCTTCACATTTATACATCCTGCGAAATATCTGTCTCATTGTGACACTGCCCTGCTGACAGCTGCAGGGTTTAACAATGTACATGTGTAGAGAACAGACCAGATGTATTGATGCTGCCCTGGGTTGCAAGTAGAGTAGTCTATCTACTGTTGATGTAGACTTGTCCCATCTCTGTAGAGATGTCCCATCTCTGTAGCCTGTGTAGTAAACCTGTCATCTTTGTAAACCTTTGTTCTTCTGATGTTTGTATTATAGAGTATTTACCCATTAGAACTGTAATGGAATGTGCTACAGCTTCTCTGTTTCTTATTGGTTCTCTGGAGAGGTAAAGGGAGGGAGTAAATCAAGTAGAGGGAGGGTCAGACATTCAAGGACGTTCATCCTCTTGTCTTTCCCTCCTCTTCACCAAACTAATCTGGCCTCAGGCTGGGTCACACCACACTAACACGGAGTGATGATGTCCCTGTTCTTTACTAGGGGCCTTTGCAGGACGCTGCTGTAAGACATCAGCCCCAAGGGATTTTGGGCATACACCCACTAAATCGTCTGTATGTGAGTCTTGGTTATTCTTGGCAAAAGTCTACTTTTTCTAGAGGTTAGGTTTTACTCCTGTATATTTTAGCATGGAAACCACATTTTGCTGGAGGCGTATTCATTAAAGCTGAAACAAGTCTCTCATAGCTCTGCATGGTCGGCCCTGGTCAAACAAGGCCTTGTTAGATTAAAAGTATTTAGGTGATAGTATGACATACTCTTCCTTGCAGGTGAGAGTAAAGATAGCGGAGTTTTGATTTCAGCAGAGGACAGAGGAGATAAAGGAGGAGAGAAGAGAAAAGGGGAAGATATGAGAGGAGATGAAAGGAGGAGAGAGAAGGAAAGGAGGAGATAAGAGAGGGGATGAAAGGAGGAAAGGGGGAGAAAAGAGAGGAGATGAAAGGAGGAGAGAGGAGCAAAGGAGGAGATAAGAGAGCAGATGAGACTCACAGCTCAGAGTTCTTTTCATTGTATCTGTCTTGCACAGACACACACTTCTCACAATTGAAGAAAACCTATTCTCAGCTGTAAGCCTGCTTTTGTTCCCTATAAACATTCCATAATTAATGCTGAAGTCTCAGTGACAGCAGTATTGAGCTGAGGACAAAGCCTGTCTGCCCAATAGGCTATACAATAGGCTATATATATATATATATATATATATATATATATATATATATATATATATATATATATAATATATACTGCTCAAAAAAATAAAGGGAACACTAAAATAACACATCCTAGATCTGAATTAATGAAATATTTTTATTGAGTACTTTTTTCTTTACATAGTTGAATGTGCTGACAACAAAATCACACAAAAATTATCAATGGAAATCAAATTTATCAACCCATGGAGGTCTGGATTTGGAGTCACACTCAAAATTAAAGTGGAAAACCACACTACAGGCTGATCCAACTTTGATGTAATGTCCTTAAAACAAGTAAATTGAGGCTCAGTAGTGTGTGTGGCCTCCACATGCCTGTATGTCCTCCCTACAACGCCTGGGCATGCTCCTGATGAGGTGGCAGATGGTCTCCTGAGGGATCTCCTCCCAGACCTGGACTAAAGCATCCGCCAACTCCTGGACAGTCTGTGGTGCAACGTGGCGTTGGTGGATGGAGCGAGACATCAAATCAAATCAAATCAAATTTGATGTCAGACATGATGTCCCAGATGTGCCCTATTGGATTCAGGTTTGGGGAATGGGCGGGCCAGTCCATAGCATCAATGCCTTCCTCTTGCAGGAACTGCTGACACACTCCAGCCACATGAGGTCTAGCATTGTCTTGCATTAGGAGGAACCCAGGGCCAACCGCACCAGCATATGGTCTCACAAGGGGTCTGAGGATCTCATCTCGGTACCTAATGGCAGTCAGGCTACCTCTGGCGAGCACATGGAGGGCTGTGCGGCCCCGCAAAGAAATGCCACCCCACACCATGACTGACCCACCCCCAAACCGGTCATGCTGGAGGATGTTGCAGACAGCAGAACGTTCTCCACGGCGTCTCCAGACTGTCACATCTGTCACATGTGCTCAGTGTAAACCTGCTTTCATCTGTGAAGAGCACAGGGCGCCAGTGGCGAATTTGCCAATCTTGGTGTTCTCTGGCAAATGCCAAACGTCCTGCACGGTGTTGGGCTGTAAGCACAACCCCCACCTGTGGACGTCGGACCCTCATACCATCCTCATGGAGTCTGTTTCTGACCGTTTGAGCAGACACATGCACATTTGTGGCCTGCTGGAGGTCATTTTGCAGGGCTCTGGCAGTGCTCCTCCTGCTCCTCCTTGCACAAAGGCGGAGGTAGCGGTCCTGCTGCTGGGTTGTTGCCCTCCTACGGCCTCCTCCACGTCTCCTGATGTACTGGCCTGTCTCCTGGTAGCGCCTCCATGCTCTGGACACTATGCTGACAGACACAGCAAACCTTCTTGCCACAGCTCGCATTGATGTGCCATCCTGGATGAGCTGCACTACCTGAGCCACTTGTGTGGGTTGTAGACTCCGTCTCATGCTACCACTAGAGTGAAAGCACCACCAGCATTCAAAAGTGACCAAAACATCAGCCAGGAAGCATAGGAACTGAGAAGTGGTCTGTGGTCACCACCTGCAGAACCACTCCTTTATTGGGGGTGTCTTGCTAATTGCCTATAATTTCCACCTGTTGTCTATTCCAGTTGCACAACAGCATGTGAAATTTATTGTCAATCAGTGTTGCTTCCTAAGTGGACAGTTTGATTTCACAGAAGTGTGATTGACTTGGAGTTACATTGTGTTGTTTAAGTGTTCCCTTTATTTTTTTGAGCAGTGTATACACACACACACACACACACACACACACACACACACACACACACACACACACACACACACACACACACACACACACACACACACACACACACACACTTACTTATTTGAGTAGCTGGTTAGGTAGAGAGGTGGAGCTGGGGTGCCTGCAGTAGACTGGTGTGGGTAGGGTTAGTGCTGTGTGGTTGGAAGTGTCAAGCGGTGTAATAATGCTTACAGTGAATCTCTGATGTTTTACGGTATGTGTTTCTAAGGGCTTATCTGGGTCTAAGCATGTTGTGTGTTTGTCCATTTGTATGTAGCTGTTTGTCTCAGAGGACCATCTCAACCCTGATAATCACTTATCCCTAACTTTCTCTCTCCACCTCCCTCTCTCACCGAGCCGTAACCTTCATGAGCAGTGAAGTTCATAATAATTATTGTAAACCTAGACAGAGAGACAGGTACTGAGCGTTGAGGCAGTGAGACAGTGATGTTTATAATGTAACGAGTCAGTGAGACGGGTACTGAGTGGTAAGACATTGAGCAGTGAGACAGTGATGTTTCTAATGTTTAAGGTTAAACGGATGCGGTTGCCGTGGGTGATTGCTGCCAGGGGAAGCTGGCCTTTAACAGCCAACCACAGTTCAACTCATTAGCATATTTCCCATGATTGTTTTTGTTACAGTGGAAATGCCACGGTCCTAGGTTTATCTCTCACAGCATCAGACCAGATGCATGCATGCACGCACACGCACACACATACACAAAACATTGATCAGTTCTGCCACTGTTGATTATGATCAAGTCTGGCTGAAGTCAGCTATTTGCAGTCATGTTTGTCAGGGGAGAATGCTTGGTACTCATTATATTTGGATAATTAGCCAGCTCCTCTCTCATTTACTGTACATGGAAACATAATGAGCTGCAGTGAGGTTGGCAAACATTACTACTGTCTGTTTATCTGAGTGGATATCTCTGTGTGACATTTCTACTGTCTGTCTGACTGGCTATCTCTGTATGTGATATTGCTATTGTCTGTCTGACTGCCTGGCTATCTCTGTGTGTGATATTGCTATTGTCTGTCTGACTGGCTATCTCTGTGTGTGACATTGCTATTGTCTGTCTGACTGGCTATCTCTGTGTGACATTTCTATTGTCTGTCTGACTGGCTATCTCTGTGTGACATTTCTATTGTCTGTCTGACTGGCTATCTCTGTGTGTGGCATTACTGCAAACCTCGGAATATCTCCGAATTTCTGTACTCCACATATGATAACTGTCATTATAAATGCATAGATACATTTTATAAATAGATCTTTCTCACATTTTAGGAACCGACTGTTAAATGTAGTATATTAAACGTAGTATAAACACTCAGAAATGAGTACCCAGAGCTGCAGGAGCGACTGCAAATGAGAGGAGCAGAGAGAGAGACAGACAGAGTTCAAACGCCTGCTAGATTCTCTTCCTCCAAGCTGTCACTGACTCATCCTAACAAGTTTCAAAGTTCAGGTTATTTAAATATATAAAGCTTGTGTTTCGATAATATAAATGTCTAATAGATTCAGTATTCGTCTCTCCTGTCACCATCAGCTCTGGGCTATACAGCCTCTGAAGACAGCAGCTATCTTCAAACACTGACTCTATAATCTGCATCAAATTAGCATAAAAAAAAGACTATCCTTTTGACTCATACAACTATGACGTGTTTTAAGCGACAGGCACATGCACATAGGCACTCATGCCTCTTTCATATGCTAGTCAGAACTAGGAAACTAAAACATTTCTGACTTGCTGATTTGTGAAATGCGTCACGTGTATAACTACAAACTGTTAGCTAGTCGGAAATGTCAGAGTTTCCTAGTTCCAACTAGCACGTGAACGCGGCATTAGACATGCATGTACACACACGCACACATTACATCAGTCACATAATCACATTACACAGTAAATCACTGGGGCTGAGCCAGCTGCCATCCAGGACCTCTATACCAGTCAGTAGAAAGGCTTCTTTAGTGTTCTAAGTTTTCAGAACTGTGGCCTTAATTGCCGTTAATTGTTTATGGTTCATTGGACAAGCATGGGAAACAGTGTTTAAACCCTTCACAATGAAGATCTGTGAAGATATTTGGATTTTTACAAATGATCTTTGAAAGACAGGGTCCTGAAAAAGGGGACGTTTATTTTTTTGCTGAGTTTATATATGAAGTTTACAGAAATAATTGTGGGTGACGGTGTATTATGTACAGTACCAGTCAAGTTTGGACACACCTACTCATTCAAGGGGCTTTCTTTATGTTTTACTATTTTCTACATTGTAGAATAATAGTGAAGACATCAAAACTATGAAATAACACATGAAATCATGCAGTAACCTAAAAAGTATTAAACTAAATATGCTTTATATTTGAGATTCTTCAAATAGCCACCCTTTGTCTTGATGACAGCTTTGCACACTCTTGGCATTCTCTCAACAAGCTTCACCTGGAATGCTTTTCCAACAGTCTTGAAGGAGTTCCCACATTTGCTGAGCACTTGTTGGCTGCTTTTCCTTCACTCTGTGGTCCAACTCATCCCAAACCATCTCAGTTGGGTTGAGATCGGGTGATTGTAGGGGCCAGGTATCTGATGCAGCACTCCATCACTCTCCTTCTTGGTCAAATAGCCCTTAAACAGCCTGTAGGTGTGTTGGGTCATTGTCCTGTTGAAAAACAAATGGTAGTCCTACTAAGTGCAAACCAGATGAGATGGCGTAATGCTGCAGAATTCTGTGGTAGCCATGCTTGTTAAGTGTGCCTTGAATTCTAAATAAATCACAGACAGTGTCACCAGCGAAGCACACCCACACCATCACACCTCCACCTCCATGCTTCAAGGTGGGAACCACACATGCGGAGATCTTCCGTTCACCTACTCTGCATCTCACAAAGACATGGCGGCTGGAACCAAAATCTCAAATTTGGACTCATCAGACAAAGGACGGATTTACACCGGTCTAATGTTCATTGCTTGTATTTCTTGACCCAAGCAAGTCTTCTCTTCTTATTGGTGTCCTTTAGTAGTGGTTTCTTTTCAGCAATTCGACCATGAAGACCTGATTCATGCAGTCTCCTCTGAACAGTTGATGTTGAGATGTGTCTGTTACTTGAACTCTGTGAAGCATTTATTTGGGCTGTAATTTCTGAGGCTGGTAACTAATGAATTTATCCTCTGCAGCAGAGGTAACTCTGGGTCTTCCATTCCTGTGGCAGTCCTCATTAGAGCCTGTTTCATCAATACGCTTGATGGTTTTTGCGACATCAGTACGCACACCTGCCTTCCCCCGTCATGCGCATCAGCGATCATTGGACTCCCGTGATGCTGTGCATTTGACGCATGCACACACACATTGAAGGTGTTAATAGACAGCTGTACTGTATGGTTACTCTACATACTGTTATTATACACTGAGTGAACAAAACATTAAGAGCACCTTTCTAGTATTGAGTTGCACCCCTGTTGAAGGAATTCTAAATTCCTCTGTTTTAATTCCCAATCAAAATTAAACACTCTGTCAATGCATTAAGGGTTTGTAAGACCCTTATTTTATAAGAATGGACAGAGCCCCGGTCTTAAAAGTCAGGTAACAGCCTTTAATTCAAGAGAGTACTAAGTTCATACACATTTTACCACAGGTTATAAACTGAAAATGACGTCAGCGTTTTCTAAATGTTCGGTCTCTTCTTGACACTGGTAGAGAGGCCCTATAGTTCTCAAGCCTTCCCTCCTCGCCTAGAGCCAAGGTCAGTCAGTGTAGATAAGCATTCTAGACAGTCTGGAGATAGTCCGTCCCTGCCATCTGGAGATAGTTCATTAATTTGTACAAAGGAACAGACCGTCATTGTACTAAACTCCCGACTACATTCACTACATTATATTCAATAATGGGAGCAAGATAGAAAATTCATACATGTACAGTAACATAATAGCCCTTTAATTCATCCTGATTGAAATGTATACATAATTAGTCATTATAGATAAAAATTCCCTTAACAACCCCCTTTTACCGTCAGACTGCCTCAATTCATCGGGGTATGGACTCTACAATCTGTCGAAAGCGTTCCACAGGGATGCCGCCCATGTTGACTCCAATGCTTCCCACAGTTGTGTCAAGTTGGCTGGATGTCTTTTGGGTGGTGGACCATTATTGATACACACAGGAAACTGCTGAGCGTGAAAAACCCAGCAGTGTTGCAGTTCTTCTTCTTCTTCTTTTTTCTATATATTTTTCCCTCCCAATTTCGATCTTGTCTCATCGCTGCAACTCCCCAACGGGCTTGGGAGGCGAAGGTCGAGTCATGTGTCCTCCGAAACATGACCCACCAAACCACATTTCTCAACACCCGCCGGTTAACTCGGGAGCCAGCTTCTCCAATGTGTCGGAGGAAACGCCATTCAAGTGAAAATCGAGGTCAGCCTGCAGGCGCCTCGGCCCGCTACAATGAGTCGCTAGAGCGCGATGAATAAAGTAAAGCCCCCTCGGCCAATCCCTCCTCTAACCCGGACGACGCTGGGCCAATTGTGTGCCGCCTTATGGGACTCCCGATCACGTACGGTTGTGATACAGCCCTAGCTTTGCAGCTCTTGACACAAACTGGTGCGCCTGGCAACTTCTACCATACCCCGTTCAAAGTCACATAAATATTTTGTCTTGCACATTCACCTTCTGACTGACACTCACACAATCCATGTCTCAATTAGAGGTCGACCGATTATGATTTTTCAACGCCGATACCGATTATTGGAGGACCAAAAAAGCCGATACCAATTAATCGTCCGATGTTTTTTTTATATATATATTTTTTAAATATATTTGTAATAATGACAATTACAACAATACTGAATGAACACTTATTTTAACTTAATATAATACGTCAATAAAATAAATTTAGCCTCAAGTAAATAATGAAACATGTTAAATTTGGTTTAAATAATGCAAAAACAAAGTGTTGGAGAAGAAAGTAAAAGTGCAATATGTGCTATGTAAGAAAGCTAACGTTTCAGTTCCTTGCTCAGAACATGAGAACATTTAACATGAGTCTTCAATATTCCCAGGTATGAAGTTTTAGGTTGTAGTTATTATAGGAATTATAGGACTATTTCCCTCTATACCATTTGTATTTAATTAACCGTTGACTATTGGATGTTCTTATAGGTACTTTAGTATTGCCAGTGTAACAGTATAGCTTCCGTCCCTCTCCTCTCTCCTCCCTGGGCTCGAACCAGCAACACAATGACAACAGCCACCACATCGAAGTAGAGTTACCCATGCAGAGCAAGGGAAACAACCACCCCAAGGCTCAGAGCGAGTGAAGTTTGAAACGCTATTAGCGCGTGCTAACTAGCCAGCCATTTCACTCGGTTACACCAGCCTCATCTCGGGAGTTGATAGGCTTAGGTTGATAGACACACAAGAAGAGCTGCTGGAAAAACGCACGAGAGTGCTAAGATACTTAGATACTTGTATGCTTGTATGCTCAGTCAGATTATATGCAACGCAGGACACGCTAGATAATATCTAGTAATATCATCAACCATGTATAGTTAACTAGTGATTATGATAGATTGTTTTTTATAAGATAAGTTTAAGGCTAGCTAGCAACTTACCTTGGCTTACTGCATTTGCGTAACAGGCAGTCTCCTTGTGGAGTGCAACGAGAGAGAGGCAGGTCGTTATTGCATTGGACTAGTTAAATGTAAGGTTGCAAGATTGGATCCCCCGAGCTGACAAGGTGAAAATCTGTCGTTCTGCCCCTGAACTAGGCAGTTAACCCACGGTTTCTAGGCCGTCATTGAAAATAAGAATGTGTTCTTAACTGACTTGCCAAGTTAAATAAAGATTAAATAAAGGTGTAAAAAAAAAAAAAAAAAAAAAAAAAATCGGCAAATCGGTGTCCAAAAATACAGGCCCCAATTAATCGGCCCTAATTAATCGGCCATTCCGATTAATCGGTCGACCTCTAGTCTCAATTGTCTCAAGGCTTAAACATCCTTCTTTAACCTGTCTCCTCCCCTTCATCTACACTGATAGAAGGGAATTTAACAGGTGACATCCATAAGGGATCATAGCTTTCACCTGGATTCACCTGGTCAGTCTGTCATGGAAAGAACAGGTGTTCTTTATGTTCTGTACACTCAGTGTAAATGCATTGAGACATTTCATGTATTGATCCTGCTCACATTTTAGGAACTGACTGTAGACTACTTTAAATGTTGTATAAGCACTCAGAAATGAGTCCCCAGAGCTGCAGTATTGGCTGCAAAATGAGAGGAGCAGAGAGGGAGAAAGAGAGAGTTCAAATGGCTGCAAGCTGTCGCTGAAATGGTGAAGAAAAAAAAGTTTCAAAGTTTTGATTATTTATGTGTAAAGTTTGTGTTTTGATAATATAAATGTCTAATTGATTCAGTATTCGTCTCTCCTGTCACCATCAGCTCTGAGCTATACAGCCTCTGAAGACTGCAGCGATCTCCACACACTGCTTTTCTCTCTGTAATCACACACACACACACAATGCTGCTTTCTCTCTGTAATCACACACACACACTACTCTGCTTTTCTTTCTATATAATTTGCGGCAAATCAGCATATTCAAAAATGTTATCCTTATGATTCAAACAACAACACACACACACACACACACACACACACACACACACGCACATGCAAACATGCATGGACGGACGCACGCACACACAAACACACACTACACACACACAGGCCTTATACACACCTCCAGTGTCAGAATAAGATATTAGTAGCTTATTCCCATGAAGCAGCAGGAAAGCCCATCTGATAGGTGTCTGAGGCATTACCATAATGATTGGTTCTCTCTCTGCTACACACAGGAAACTCCTGCTGGAACACACAGAACACTAACCAGGACTTTCTGGAGACTGTATTACTGAGTTAAAGCCTTGGCATTCTCCCAGGGAGAAAAGGCAAGTCTTCAGGTCTCAGGCAAGGTTCCTATGACAGACATAATTGTGGGTGACTGAGTGACTGTGTATTATGTATGTATGAGGTAAATAACAATCTGAGTACTCATGAGGCAGGAAAAATGCTTCCCTACTGTCCTCTCATCCTGCCCTTAAAACATACAGCTTGTTTAGTCACTCATACTAACAGATAGTCATTCTAGCCTCTAGTCCAGCCAGAGTCATAGTAAACCCACTTATTTCCAGCCTGATACACACACACACACACACAGTCTTACCCACCTTTCCTTCTGTCAAGCCTCTGTTCAACCGTTCCTTCCCCAGGGTCGGTTCGTCTGTCTGTCGGCTGGATCTGACTCATTATGGCACTACAGGGGGCTGGACACACACTGCTCTCACATCCATCAAGGTGGCAGCCTGTTACCAGCAGGCTGGAAAGAGCTGAGGCCCGTGGCATAAACAGCCTGTTTTTAATCTGGACTCCTATGTGTGTGTTTTTGTGTATGTGCCTGCGTGTGTGTGTATGAGTGTGTGTGTATCTGTGTCAGGCAGCAGCAGAAACACTGATCCATAGTGGCAGCAGAGGGACAGTAGAGCCAGATATAACGCAGGACTGTCATTATGACACAGATTCTGTCTGTTTAAACCATCTGTAGCTTTATAGAATGACACTCATCTGCATGCATGCCTGTGTTTGATACATGTATCTGTCTTTAGTGACAGGATGCAGTCTAGAGAGAAATACGCCTGTTGGATGAGAAAGAGATGATTCACTCAGTATTACAGCACATATGCAGACGTGTATAGTGACTTGCCAGGAAGAGCACAGAGTAATGGAGGCTTCTGTTTCTTTTAACTGTAGACTTACAACACTTGAAAGTGGGAAATAACAGTAGCAATCTGTAACCCAATCTGTTCATTGGCAGCCATATTGGACTGGCAGCCATCTTGGAAAGGCGCTAAAGTAAAGAAACTAGCTAATATCAACGGCAATCAGAGATTCAGCACCACGGACAGCGGCAATCAGAGATTCGGATCCACGGACAGCGGCAATCAGAGATTCAGCTCCATGCACAACGGTAATCAGAACCCTGTGATCTGACCTTTCAGACCATCAGGTGCAGTCATCCCTGATATAGGCTACAGGAAAACCTAGTAAGCAGCTAGGAACCTGAAGGGCAAGACTCCCCACAAACTCTGTTTGCATAGACTGTTCACAAACAAACCATTTCCGAGATAGAAACATTTGATGAATCTGGTGTGGGTGTGTATGTTGGCCTTAGCAGTGGAACATGCTGCATGAATGTGTGTGTGCCAGTGTGCGTGTCAGTGTCAGTGTGTGCACACGTGCATGTGTGTTAATGGAGGACTCTCATATATGACCCTCATCCCCCCCACTCCTCTACAGACCTATTACATATCTCTGACTCCACACCTTCGTCTCTCTTCCCCCCTCTCAGGAGGAGTGCCTCTCCATTAGATCTGAAATGGAGAGTCTTGACATTGTTGTGGATGAAACAAAGGAGGCAGGGGAGGTGTGTGTTGGTATTGGTGTGTGTATTTGTGCCTGTGTAGGGAGGATGGTTTTGCTCACTGATGTGCTTTAGAGGCTGTGCAGGTATTTCCCTCTGCCAGCAGTCTTAATATAGATAGCTAGATGTATAAGTCTTAACTCTGTGGAAGTGAAGAGGTGGGGAGGGATCAAGTCAGACTTTCTTCTGGTCTTAACTGTGATCTCACAGAGATGGAGATTCTCAGCCTTATCTGTCATGTCAGCTCCTCCTCAGCCATTTCTCTTGTGCTTTTCTCATGGTAGCACTCTTATACAGGTGTGTGTTTTTGTGTGTGTGTGTACTCTCATCATTGATAGAGATTATTAAAAGCTCAGATCAGAAGGAGTCATTTCAGCAGATCTTGACACCTGACACATGAGTACACACACAGGATAGAGAGAATGTCGGGATGAATACTTCAAAGATAGTATGGAAGAAATTTAGGGAGGAGAAGGTGGAGGAGAGGATGTAGGTATGATACAGCAGGAATGAGTGGGCAGAAGGAAACCATATGCCGTGGGAGCTGTTGTGCGTGTGCGTGTGTGTGTGAGCCTTATAAATAAGACAAATGATCTGTCTTCAAATAACAAGGAATAGCGATATCATCCCTCCACACGCACACACACACACACACACACACACACACACACACACACACACACACTGTGTGACCTGAAATTACCATACAAACCTGAAATTACCATCTGAAATGTAAGCTGTGATTGTTAGTATTTCTAGGAGAGGATCCGGCCTCTGCTGGGACATAAATACATTAAGATGAATCAGCGAATGAAATGATCAGTTACTGAATGAATCATTCTAGATGTGACTTCCTGCTGTGTTGCTGTTCCTCCACACTCATATGCTTTCTTCTTTTGTTATTCTCCTCTTCCGTTTTATTCTGCCCCTGTGGAACATATTTGTTGTTGATTAATTGGAACATTTGGAGGAGGCAGCTCAAATAGGAGAGAGATGACTCATAGCAGGAGGGAACAGGATTGTGTGTATGTGTGTGTGCATGCTCATGTCACTGATGTCCTCTACGACTTTCAGCTTCATCCCTCCTCTGGTGCCGACACACACACCAGCAGTCTAGTGATTCTGAATGAGGCATTTGGTATTGTTGATGGCAGAGGGGAGATGGTCGTTAATTACAGAGGGGAAAGGTAATGACTGTGTGTCTGAGGGCAGGGTAATGGCTGCTGCCAATACTCTGGTATGAGAGCCACACAGGACTCAGGAGACTAACTATGATGAATAGCGAACTAACATCTCTCAATATGCTAACGCCAGTGAGAGTTCTCACTGTGCAAGTGTGTGTATACAGTGCCTTCGGAAAGTATTCAGACCCCTTGACTTTTTCCACATTTTGGTACTTTACAGTCTTATTCTAAAATTGATTAAATAATAAGAAATCCTCATCAATCTACACACAATACCCCATAATGGCAAAGTGAAAACAGGTTTGTATTCATTTTTGCAAATGGATTTAAAATAAAAAACAAAAATACCTTATTTATTCAGACTCTTTGTTATGAGACTCGAAATTGAGCTCAGGTGCATCCTGTTTACATTGATCATCCTTGATTTGTTTCTACAACTTGATTAGATTCCACAGGTGGTAAATTCAGTTGATTGGACATGATTTGGAAAGACACACACTTGTCTACGTAAGGTCTCACAGTTGACAGTGTATGTCAGAGCAAAAACCAAGCCATGAGGTCGAAGGAATTGTTCTTATAGCTCCGAGACAGGATTGTGTCGAGGCACAGATCTGGGGAAGGGTACCAAGAACACATGGGTCTCGAACATCCTTTGGAACAACTAAGACTCTTTCTAGAGCTGGCCGCAGGAGCAATCAAGGGAGAAGGGTCTTGGTCAGGGAGATGACCAAGAACCTGATGATTATTCTGACAGAGCAACACTCCACAAATCAGGCCTTCGTGGTAGAGTGGCCAGACCGAAGCCACTCCTCAGTAAAAGGCACATGACAGACCACTTTGAGTTTGCCAAAAGGCACCTAAAGACTCTCAGACCATGAGAAACAAGATTCTCTGGTCTGATGAAACCAAGATTGAACTATTTTGGCCTGAATGCCAAGTGTCACATCTGGAGGAAACCTGGCACCATCCATACGGTGAAGCATGGTGGTGGCAGCATCATGTTGCAGGGATGTTTTTCAGTGGCAGGGACTGGGAGACTAGTCAGGATCGAGGCAAAGATGAATGGAGCAAAGTACAGAGAGATCCTTGATGAGAACCTGCTCCAGATTGCTCAAGACCTCAGACTGGGGCAAAGGTTCACCTTCCAACAGGACACCAACGTAAAGCACACAGCCAAGACAACACAGGAGAGGTTTCGGGACAAGTCTCTGAATGTCCTCGAGTGGCCCAGCCAGAGCCCGGACTTGAACCTGATCTAACATCTGTTGAGAGACCTGAAAATAGCTGTGCAGCAACGCTCCCCATCCACCCTGACAGAGCTTGAGAGGATCTGCAGAGAAGAATGGGAGAAACTCCCCAAATACAGGTGTGCCAAGCTTGTAGCGTCATACTCAAGAAGACTCGATGCTGTAATCGCTGCCAAAGGTGCTTCAACAAAGTATTAAGTAAAGGGTCTGAATACTTATGTAAATGTGATATTTCAGTTTTTTATTTATTTATAAATTATTTATAAAATCTGTTTTTGCTTTGTCATTCTGGGATGTTGTGTGTAGATTGATGAGAGGGAAAAAACATTTAATCAATTTTAGAATAAGGCTGTAACGTAACAAAATGTGGAAATACTCTCAGTAGGGTCCTAGGAGGGTGTGTGTGGTGCAGCTGAAGGATCCAGAGATCAGACGCTGTCTGTCGCTGAAGCTTTACAGAAATGTAAAGATCATTTCCAATTGAGCCGACCTACAAATGTAGGATCTTAATTTGATTACTCTTTTGTGGCTGAGAATTTTCCTGCACATCAGGAAATGTAAACTTGTTGTTTATTCAAGGTTTAAAAAGGCCTCCAAAATTCTTAATTTGCACTTTAGTATGTCAGAATTGATTTGCCCTAATGAAAAATGTATCAACCCCTACAGAAAATGGCCATTAATTATAATCCACATAATCATTCACATTTTCTGGTGCTGCAGGATTCTTTTCCTGCTGTTGCAAACTGTCTCACATTAAGATCCTACATCTGTATACAGCACTTACCATGAAGGCAGTCTCCACTAACGCGGGAACATTGACTTTAAATTTCAATCACGCTGTAACGTTGAACTTCCTCAATACGGATTGAATAGATGTCTCTCATGGTGAACATCAGACATTCTTACACACACACACACACACACACACACACACACACACACACACACACACACACACACACACACACACACACACACACACACACACACACACACACACACACACACACACACAGCATTAAAGAGCAGGCTCAACAGTGGAGTGGCACAATGAAATGTTTATGGAGGTTTTGGGTGGTAGAAAAGGAGGAGAACATCACAACCACATAAAAATACTCTTCATATTGACAAACACTGACCTCCATATTCACACTAACCATAATCTCCATATGACACAGTCTTCATAGTGAACAGAAGTCTTTCTCCTGCAGGTATAAGGTCTTCATACTTCTCAAACAGCAGACCACTGTTTATCAAAGGTTTTTACAGAAATATGACAATAACAAGACACTACAGTTCAGTTTTACTACAGCTAAATTACATGGAAATTCAGTCGAATTCTACATTTGAGGGAGTTCAGGCACAGCAAAGCAAGAGATACATTTTCAACCAAAATATATTTTGCACATTTTAAATCAACATGATCAATATCTTGTCTATTCTCCTGTAGCCCCCTATGTATGTCAACAGTCTGGAATTCAATCAAACACATCATGGTGATGTTCATACAAACTTCTGCAAACACACACTTCTTATTTTAAAATCTGGAATTATCTACATGTGCCTGTGATGGGATTCTCACAGCTGGGAATAAAGTTATGTTTTCAGAAACCAGAAACATTCTGTGATTAATTTGACAATGGACTGTAGGACTACTGTGTTTGATTGAGTGGAGCCCTGTGTGTTTTCCCATCCGACTGGGACAGAACCATTTAATACAAACCCTAAGGGTGTATTATATGGGCTGTGTACAAAATGGCACCCTATTGCAAAGTACTCTGTTGGCCCAATGAGGTATACAGCAGATAACCTTGGTTTAGTCCAAACTAACCTGACCCTACCCAGAATAATCAACCCAAAGAGCATGCAGTCTGACAGCTACACACTCACACACCTCTCTGGAAGACATGAACCTTGTGTTCAGTAGGGGGATTCCGACCGAGCTAAATGCGCGTAAATGGAACCTTATTCTCTTGTTATGCACTTTTCTCTTCACGATTATTCTGACCTTGAATTTAAGAATGAAATATCATGCTATTCACCCACTATTCCTTTGGGGTGGAGATCAAAGAAATTAAAGTGGGGTGGAGATCAAAGAAATTCAAGTGGGGTGGAGATCAAAGAAATTCAAGTGGGGTGGAGGTGTGTCTACAGAAACGCTGTATTCTTGACTTAATTCCCTCATAATTCCACCACCTTTACGAGTGATGAAACAACGATTAAGGTCAAGAAACTACTTTATTTTTTCCAATCTACATAACGCCATTCTCCATGCACTGTATTTAAAAAAAAAGTTAGGTAAATGAGTAAATATAAATGATAATTGTTTTAGATCTATTTTACCTTATGATTGCTGAAGACAAATGTGAAACCAGTACTACAGTATGGCAGCAAACTGAAGCATATCAACATATCACCTTTTCCACAGTGCAGTTTATGAAATGCTGTCCTTATAACTTACAAGGATGACAT
Source organism: Oncorhynchus tshawytscha (assembly GCF_018296145.1). NCBI lineage: Eukaryota > Metazoa > Chordata > Actinopteri > Salmoniformes > Salmonidae > Oncorhynchus > Oncorhynchus tshawytscha. The sequence continues at coordinate 30,798,179 of NC_056454.1, forward strand.
TTGGAGACCCAAACTATAGGCCTTTATAGCCATGTGCAAATGAACGTATAGCGCCAAACCTACCAAGTTGATTTATGATGTCTAGAGTTTTAATTATATGGTCAGACTTTTCACTGTATTTTTTTACGATTGGTTTCATGTTTTACGATTGGTTCCACCGTCAGTTATACCCACATACATGTATAACTTTCACTTGTGTTCGTTTCCTTACATTTTGCATCATCACGTTTGTTGCGGTTGTTCCTGAACAATATTTAATGAATTGAACAATTAAATATATGGCAACTTTCAGGATGAATCAACAAATATATTTAGTGCGTAAAGGCTCTCCAAATGTTATTTTATTATTCATAAATACTTTCCTAACCCTAAATAATACAAGAGTATTTTTTAATTTACCAATTGGTGATGAAAAAGAGACAAATGAATTTAGGCCTACATAGCTTTCTTCTATTGATCCCTAATATACTGACCCATTCTCTCCATATATTCTAGTGAACACATTTAAAAGAATGTCTTTAGATAAATGTACTGAAAACCCTATGAAAACACCACGAGAAATTCTGTTGGCCAGCAATTGAGAGGTTTTTCAGCAGTTTAAATATATTAATTCAGCGTGTACAAGGGAACCATGCCTGCAAAGCCTGTTACACACCTTCATAAGGTAAGTCTGAAAGGCGTGCGTAAGAAAGGCGTACACTTCCTATGTTGGAATCAGCCCCTAGGAGACTGGAAGGGTAAAGTAAAGGAAGGTTACACACAGAGTCTGTAGTTATCCCCTGTCCTGATATACTAGTCTCTGTGGGAATGTGTGTGTCATATAAAGGAAGCTAGTTTGATATAAGCCTGTAAATCAGAGCACTGTTGGTAGATAAATCACAGTGGGTATGGTTTGGCCATGAGCAGGGGAAGACTGGCTGGTCCGTTTTTAGCACATTGGGCTAACTTGGGTTTTTTGGGCAAAATTAGCATTATCTGGCTAATAATGGGGGCCTCAATTAATAAAATGGGCCATTGTGTTTGAAACTCCAGGGCCAATTTCTGGTCCCAGTCTGCCCCTGGCCATGAGAGTGTGACTTGATTGTTTCGATAAGTCTGTGCTTGGTTGCACAGGTGGTTATGTGTGTGTGTGTGCGTCTGTTTGTCTTTGTCTTCACTTTGCATAATTTCCACTGGGAAATCTACCTCCCACATGCACTGGGAGCAAGGGAAAATGAGGTAGCAGCAGCGAGAGAAGATGAAACACCACAGAGGAAGAATCTCTCTCACTCTCTGTCTCTCTTTCCCGCTCTCACCGCCACATTCATCCGTATTGGTTTCAGTTGTACAGCCGTTTTATTGATGCATACCAGTGGTGGATTTAGGTACAGGTGACATGGGCAGCACGGGACGCCCACACAAAAACGTAATGGTGACATTTGCGCGATCGGTTTTCTATCGCTCAGTTGCACGTCACGTCAATGATATCATGTCACCGTGTGGGACTGTGGGTCAATTAAACTTGTCGGAGTGGGTGCCCTGATTCTAGTTTGTGAGCTAGACAGGTTACTGCCTGGGAAGGTCTCCCACTCAGAAGTACGAGATGGGAAGGGGGCGGACGAGATGACGAGAAGTACGAGATGACCTCAGGTCTCCCCACTGGAAGCCAGAGGTAGGGGGAGTGAGGGAATCTATCAAATAGCGCACCTCTAACTCTGTACAGTACTAATGCAATTAGTAAAATCGGTCACACTACGAAAGTATACCAAATAAACCACCATAAATAACCACAGTTTCACAGACATATTGTTGCATTTTTTTCTGGACACCACCAAGGTGAATTGGTTTAATCTTGACTCTTGGTTAACAGTGTTGGGGGATGGGTAATGGGACGATGTTCAAGTGCCAAATCAACACAAATTTGTTTCTATTTGTCTTTGTTACTTCTTTTTGATATTTATGCATCTTATTGTTGTATATATTTTTATATTTATATAGTTTTAAATGATGATTATTTATTTGCGTTGTTCCAAATGTCTGAATAAAAGTACAGTTAGTGCAGAATTGTGTATTTTAGAGGGGGGGGGGCGTGCTGAAGGGGGGGTTCGCCCAGTGAGCCATACAAGCTAGAACCGCCACTGATGCATACAAACCAATGACTGTAAGAAACACACAAACAGTGCACACTGAAAGACACACACACACATACATACTGTGCCCAGAAACACACACAGCAACATGATGTATTGAGAGAGGTGTATGTATGTATTGATAAAACATCACTCACCTCTAACAGTAACAAAGGCGGACAAACACCATGACACAGTGTGTGACTCACAGCCCAGCAGATAGGACACAATCTAAAAGCATTCATTCTCTCAGATGGTGTTGGCTCCATGGGGAAGTAACCCACAGCGTTGGGGAAAATTCCACAAAATACCTTTTGCTTGCTTTCACAAGAACTGAAAATATCAGTTTCAGGCTGTGATTTACTGATGTTATTGCCATGCCGGCTTGTTCCTTGGTCCTGGACCATCCAGTCAGGCAGGGATCAGGATATGTTTCATAGACACAGGATGCTACTGACAAAATCACTCACACACACTGATAACTGATACGGACACATACACACACTGATGACACTTGTTTATGGTTAAATCAAGTTTTCCCATGGAGGGAAGGTTCTTTCTGTTCTGATCTGTGTACCAACCGGCATAAGGTTGCTATACATTTTCAAGAGGTCACTATGAACACTCATAGCAGCACTATAAACACTCATAACACAGTGTGTGTGGGTTCACAGTGCCTGAGGGAGAAGGTTGGTTCATTTTCATCAGCCCATTCATCTGAAGAGTATGCAACAGGTCTTACCGCTTCACTAACCAATCACAGTCCAGCCTTGGTCATCAGTCTTTATCCAATCACAGTCTGGCGGTGAGGAGATTGTGAAAACAAAGATAATGGCAGGATGACAGATGAGGTGTTGGGTCTCAGCCATACAGTGTTGGTGTCAGGGTCATGGACTAAGAGCTCAGGGGTTAGAGGTCAGGGGTCATGGTTGGTGCTGCTCCTGCAAGCTCACTAGTCTGCAGCTGAAGTCCCAGAGGCTGAGCTGGAGCCTGGGGTGGTAGGTGTTTGGTGTTGACATCTCTGTGCGTCCGTTGCTCCAGTAGCCCCCTCTCTCCCCTTCCAGAGACGGAGACAGAGAAGTGTAGAGGACCATAGACGCTGCCTGGGACGGGCTCTGGGGACACGACAAACACTGTCAGAATGTTACACACACACCATCCCATCCTCCAGACATGAACAGTGTCTCCAAGCCAAGTAATGATGTAAAAAATGCAACACATTCTAAAATAACCCCACTAAAATAAACAAGTAAGTAAGCAAACCATCAAATGTTTTAGAACTACATTTTCAGATGAAATACGTGTGTGTGTGTGTGTGTGTGTGTGTGTGTGTGTGTTTGAGAGTCATGGGATAATGATTTATGCATTCAGAATTTTCCCTCTTAAGCTTGACAAGTTCTCTCTCCGCCTAACTTTGCCTATATACTGACTTAGTGAAATGCCACAGGACACATTTTAAGATACTTATTCTGTAATTAGCATCTTGAATAAATCATTCAGATTTCTTCTGAAAACTTTGACAGTAGTGTCAGTGATGCTCAAGTTAGTTTGGGGAATTATCACTTATGTCCTCTCTTTTTTTTAGATACTGGATTAGTACCGTGTGTACCCTAAAGAGTAGGCGTGTGATGGCTGTCTGTGCAAGACGACCGGGGGGGAAGAGGTGGCGGTAGAGCGACGTGTCGACCATCCCAGGGTCCACTGCACATGAGCTCACTGGGAACCCTCTTCTATACAGCCTCTGTTGCAGGTGGGACAAAAATAAGAGCAGCGCCAGCATGGGACGAATAATAATGTCTAAAGAGAGAAAGATGTTGAGAAAAGTGGGAGTGTGAAGAAATAAGGAGAGGTGGAGTGTGTTTATGTGTGTGTGCGTGCGAGTGCGCGTGTGCGCGTGTGCATATGAGTGTCATGTGCAGCAGTAGGCCCCACCTCTTGAATGTCTTGATGAATTGCCTTACTGACAGCAAAGACGCCAAATCCAACTGCTCAAACACCACTGAGTACAGAAAACACGCACAGAGCAGTCACTTAAATACACTACACACTACACACACGTATTTATTTATTTATTAGAAATGTTGCAGGATGAAATCTCTTGAGACGCACCATCTAATTTTCAACAGTATATTCAACAGTATATACATATACTATACACACGAATAGATTGTCCTTTGGGCAGATCATCTGAGCGCACACATAAACACTCACGCACACTCACGCACACTCACGCACACACACCCTTACAAAAAAAACATGTCAAATAGCTGTTTTCACATGTCGAGCTTAAATTTCACGTGAAACCATATTTTCACATGTATTACATTTTGAGTTCACACGTTAACACCACCATTTCACATATAAGGAGAATAACATGTTTTCACCTCACATGTAAATTGCCGTTTCACGTGTGAGAATCGGATATGCAGTTTCACGTGAAAATCTTTCACATGGGAAAATCTAATTTGCAGATTCATATGTGAAAAACTTTCACGTGATTGTTTTTCACATGTGAACTTGCAATTCCACATGTGAAAGTGAGATTAACACATGTTAAAGTTTCACATGACACTGCAAATTAGATTTTTACATGTGATTGTTTTTTACATGTGAACTTGCAATTCCACACGTAAAAGTGAAAATCACATTTGCAGTGTCATATGTAAGAAAACTCCACATTTACTCCAATGTTTGTAAACAAAGTAATGCAAAAAATAAAAATTAAAAATAAAAACTTTATAGCCTAAAAACATGATTAAAACTATAATTTTGATATCATGGCTTGTCAGTCCTTGCATCCATATTGTAGTCTATGGATTTGAGAGTGGTTGCATTTCTACAGCCTCATTGTCACGCCCTGGCCATAGAGAGGCTTTTATTCTCTATTTTGGTTAGGCCAGGGTGTGACTAGGGTGGGCATTCTATGTTCATTTTCTATGTTTTGTATTTCTTTGTTTGGCCGGGAGTGGTTCTCAATCAGAGGCAGCTTGTCTATCGTTGTCTCTGATTGAGAACCATACTTAGATAGCTTTTTCCCACATGGGTTTTGTGGGTAGTTGTTTTCTGTTTTGTGTCTTTCTGCACCAGACAGAACTGTTTTGGTTTTTGTTCATTCTCTTTGTTATTTTGGTTAATCAGTGTTCAGTTCCAATAATAAAGATGAACACGTACCACGCTGCACCTTGGTCCTCCACTCCTTCCAACAGCCGTTACACTCATCCCTCAGCTGTTTACAGAACTGTGGCTGGGATAACACTTTGTTAATGTTTCAATGAAGGATTGCTGCTTTAAACACCTTTAATAGAGTCATGGTGTTATTACATGGTGCAATCCTCTAGCGTGAGTTCCTTTTGTGCCATTAATACCAAGCAAAACAACTGAAGTCGGGAACAACATTCTTAGTATTGCAAACAAAAATAATGATATTAAAAGCAAAACATAAACCCAATAGTAATGATACGAAAACATGACAAGGAAATCATTAAAAGCGAGAGCCAATTACAGTGGCAAGAAAAAGTATGTAAACCCTTTGGAAATACCAGGATATCTGCATAAATTAGTCATACAATTTGATCTGATTTTCATCTAGGTCACAACAATAGACAAACACAGTCTGCTTCAACTAATCACACAAACAATTATACGTTTTCATGTCTTTATTGAACACACCGTGTAAACATTCACAGTGCAGGGTGGAAAAAGTATGTGAACCCTTGGATTTAATAACTGGCTGACCCTCCTTTGGCAGCAATAACCTCAACCAAACGTTTTCTGTAGTTGTGGATCAGACCTGCACAACGGTCAGGAGGAATTTTGGATCATTCCTCTTTACAAAACCTTTTCAGTTCAGCAATATTCTTTAGATGTCTGGTGTGATCTGCACTCTTGAGGTCATGCCACAGCATCTGAATTGGGTTGTGGTCAGGACTCTGACTGGGCCACTCCAGAAGGTCAGGACTCTGACTGGGCCACTCCAGAAGGCATATTTTCTTCTGTTCAAGCCATTCTGTTGTTGATTTACCTCTGTTTTGGGTCATTGTCCTGTTGCATCACCCAGCTTCTGATGAGCTTCAATTGGTGGACAAATAGCCTAACATTCTCCTTCAAAATGTCTTGATAAACTTGGGAATTCATTTTTCCGTCGATAATAGCAAGCTGTCCAGGCCCTGAGGCAGCAAAGCAGCCCCAAACCACGATGTTCCCTCCACCATACTTTACAGTTGGGATGAGGTTTTGGTGTTGCTGTGCTGTGCCTTTTTTTCTCCACACATTGTGTTGTGTGATCCTTCCAAACAACTCAACTGTAGTTTCATCTGTCCACAGAATATTTTGCCAATAGTGCTGTGGAACATCCAGGTGCACTTTTGCAAACTTCAGACGTGCAGCAATGTTTTTTTTGGATAGCAGTGGCTTCTTCCGTGGTGTCCTCCCATGAACACCATTCTTGTTTAGTGTTTTATGTATTGTACACTCGTCAACAGAGATGTCAGCATGTTCCAGAGATTTCTGTAAGTCTTTAGCTGACACTCTAGGATTCTTCTTAACCTCATTGAGCATTCTGCGCTGTGCTCTTGCAGTCATCTTTGCAGGACGGCCACTCCTAGAGAGAGTAGCAACAGTGCTGAACTTTCTCCATTTACAGACAATTTGTCTTACTGTGGACTGATGAACATCAAGGCTTTTAGAGATACTTTTGTAAACCTTTCCGGCTTTATGCAAGTCAACAATTCTTAATCTTAGGTCTTCTGAGATCTCTTTTGTTCGAGGCATGGTTCACATCAGGCAATGCTTCCTGTGAATAGCAAACTCAAATTTTGTGAGTTTTTTATAGGGCAAGGCAGCTCTAACCAACATCTCCAATCTCGTCTCACTGAATGGACTCCAGACTCCAGGGTTCACATACTTTCCCCAACCTACACTGTGAATGTTTAAATGATGTATTCAATATAGACAAGAAAAAGACATTAGTTTAAGCACACTGTGTTTGTCTATTGTTGTGACTTAGATAAAGAGCAGATCAAATTTGATGGCCAATTTATGCAGAATTCCAGGTAATTCCAAAGGGTTCACATACTTTTTCTTGCCACTGTAATTGTAAAATATTTTTATAATGCAATTATATAAAACGCCTCTCCTTTTCCTGCAATTTCCCCCATCTTTGGTTATGTTACCCTGGCCTTTAATTTCTCTGCCTTTTTATCAGTTGCAAGTTTTGCCACATTAATTCCATCAACATAACACCCTGCATCCCACAAATGGTTTTCATCTGAAGCTAGGCAAGGTCGTGAGGGAAAAACACATGAAAAATGTACATGTGAAACTTCACTAACTTCACTAGTTTTTTTGTAAGGGAGCATGCATGCACAAACACACACACACCCACCCACGCACGCACACACACACACGCACACACACACACACACACACACGCACGCACGCACACACACACATACACACACACACACTCACACACACACACACACACACACACACACACACACACACACACACACACACACACACACACACACACACACACACACACACACACACACACACACACACACACACACACACACACACACACACACACACACACACACACACACACACACACACACACACACACACACACACACACACACACAAAGGAGCTAGAGGACATTTGGTGAGAAGCTCTTTCCTCACATAGTAATAAACCTTCTGTCAGATTGTCATTCAGAAACATGCACGCGCATGCAAGTGCATACACTCCTCCCTACCCCCACCTCATCGCCCCATCGGCACATTGTCATTCAGAGGACAGAGCTAGATGCTGCTCACCTCCCCCTACTTCCTCCCCCTCCCAACTCACCCCCATCAATCTGAGCACTGTCACGCTGACCCCCCCCATTCCCTAACACCCCTCAACGCCTGCCTCTTAGTCTTAACAAAGAGAAATCGATCCTGCAACAGTCCCAGCCTGGAAATCCACTTCAATGATGCCCTCTCTACCTCTAACTGATGTGACGCACTGGAGCAGAGGGTCATTCTGTCTTATAACTAGGGAATGATTTCTACCTTTGAAAAGGTGTGTTCACTCTCCAGCCAATCAGTAATATCCAGAGCCAAGGAGACACAAAACCAAACAGGGTTGTGGGGACTGTGACCTTTGGCCTCTCTGTTCTCCTCACGAATCCTCTTCACAGCAGACACACCCTCCCGCTCCTGCTGTCCAGCTAGAGAGAGAAAAGGGGGAAGAGAGGATACTGAGGTATTTAAACTCCTAATTAAACACACCCAGTAAACACTCAGAGAGAGAGAGAGAGAGAGAGAGACACACACGCACAAACATGCACCTGAACTATGTTAGGAATAATACATTCACACAGGTAGGCCTATAGAGTACAGTATGTTGTGTTACTGTAGGCCTACCTATGATAAAGTGTGCCCCCAGGCTGGCCATGTGTCTTGCGGTCTCAAAGCAGATTCCACTGATGCCTCCCGTCACTATACCAACTCTGCCATGTTGTCTGGGCAGCTCTGGAGAAAGGAAGTAAATAAAAGTACAAATGGAATGGAGCAATAAACATGAACGTACTTTTGTGCGAAAAGTGGAAATCAATCCCAGAACAACAGCAAAAGGCCTTGTGAAGATACTGGAGGAAACAGGTACAAAAGTATCTATATCCAGAGTAAAACGGGTCCTATATCGACATAACCTGAAAGGCCAGTCAGCAAGAAAGAAGCGACTGCTCCAAAACCGCCATATAAAAGCCAGACTACGGTTTGCATCTGCACATGAGGACAAATATCGTACTTTTTGGAGAAATGTCCTCTGGTCTGATGAAACAAAAATAGAACTGTTTGGCCATAATGACCATCGTTATGTTTGGAGGAAAAAGAGGGATGCTTGCAAGCCGAAGAACATCCTCCCAACGTGGGTGGCAGCATCATGTTGTGGGGGTGCTTTGCTGCAGGAGGGACTGGTGCACTTCACAAAATAGATGGCTTCATGAGGATGGAAAATTATGTGGATATATTGAAGCAACATCTCAAGACATCAGTCAGGAAATTAAAGCTTGGTCGCAAATGGGTCTTCCAAATGGATATAGACCCCAAGTTGTGGCAAAATGGCTTAGGGACAACAAAATCAAGGTATTGGAGTGGCAATCACAAAGGCCTGACATCAATCCCATACAAAATTTGTTGGCAGAACTGACAAAACATGTGCGAGCAAGGAGGCCTACAAACCTGATTCAGTTACACCAGCTCTGTCAGGAGGAATGGGCCAAAATTCACCCAACATATTGTGGGAAGCTTGTGGAAGGCTACCCGAAACATTTGACCCAAGTTAAACAATTTAAAGGCAATGCTACCAAATACTAATTGAGTGTATGTAAACTTCTGACCCACTGGGAATGTGATGAAAGAAATAAAAGCTGAAAGAAATAATTCTCTCTACTATTTCACATTGTTAAAATAAAGTGGTGATCCTAACTGACCCAAGAAAGGGAATTTTTACTAGGATTAAATGTCAGGAATTGTGAAAAACTGTGTTTAAATGTATTTGGCTAAGGTGTATGTAAACTTCCCACTTCAACTGTACATTTTGGAAGTTAATAGATTGCATTTAGTTAAAAGACAGTATTTGTAATCATAAGATACTATTAACATGTCAATATTATTGGTAACAGAATAAATATCATAAGAATAACTGCAGATTAAATAATGCTTATAATTGAAAATTGTACACCCAATCTTGGTTACTGCCCCTAGAATAGAATTGAGTTAGGGTACAAAATCTATTCTATGTTGTGATTCTCACCAAATATGTTGTCTTCTCAGACTATTCAAACCCCACCATCAATAAACAGCTTATGAAGCTCTATTAGCCGATAGATCACATATTGAAAACAAATCATCTGAACTGAAAACTCCACACATATTTTGGAATTTCTATGCATCCTTGACAATTGCTAATCAATATCCAAAAACAGCACACATTTTTTTCTGCGAACCTGCACATGATCTTCTTCTCTCATTTGTGGCACCAATGTGGGGGGTTGTGGCAGGGGAAATGGTGTTGCAGTAGTCTAGTGTGTGGTGAGGGTATCAACTGGGGAGCTTTGTGTTCATATTGCCTTAAAAAAGGGAACCGAACCGTGGAATTCAAGCGAACCGAACTCAGACCACCTCTCGAGATGTTGTGTTTGTGTGTGTTTGTGAGTGCATGCTCAGTAGTAGAGTTGGGACAAAATATGAATTATTCTACAGTACATAATGATATGGTTGGGACAGTAGTTTACAACATGATTGACACGATAGTTTAGTATGTGTGTGACAGGCCTTAACAATTCCCTTTACACAGGGTGCACAATGTGCAGGCTTTAGTTTCAACCCATCTCTAGCAAAATCTTGTCCACCTGAATAGGTGCTGTGCAAGTAGTGTGCAGTTTGAACCCGCTTCAATATGCTTTGTGTTGTAGTCACGATAGACAAATATATACAGTACTAATCAAACGTTTGGACAAACATACTCATTCCAAGGTTTTTCATTATTTTTACTATTTTCTACATTGTAAAATAATAGTGAAGAAATCAAAACTATGAAATAACACATATGGAATCATGTAGTAACCATAAAAGTGTTAAACAAATCAACATATATTTTATATCTGAGATTCTTCAAAGTAGCCACTATGACATATTCGCACACTCCTGGAATTCTCTCAACCAGCTTCTTGAGGTAGTCACCTGGAATGCATTTCAATTAACAAGTGTGCCTTTTTAAAAGTTAATCTGTGGAATTTCTTTCCTTCTTAGTTCATTTGAGCCAATCAGTTGTGTTGTGGCAAGGTAGGGTTGGTATCCAGAAGATAGCCCTATTTGGTAAATGACCGAGTCCATATTATGGCAAGAACAGCTCAAATAAGCAAAGAGAAACAACAGTCCATTACTTTAAGACACAAAGGTCACTCAATCCGTCTGGGTAGCCTAGTGGTTAGAGCGTTGGACTAGTAACTGGAAGGTTGCAAGTTCAAACCCCCGAGCTGACAAGGTACAAATCTGTCGTTCTGCCCCTGAGCAGGCAGTTAACCCACTGTTCCTAGGCCGTCATTGAAAATAAGAATTTGTTCTCAACTGACTTGCCTAGATAAATAAATTACACATTCCAAGAACAGTCGCAAAAACCGTCAAGCACTATGATGAAACTGGCTCTCATGATGACCGCCATGTGAAAGGAAGAGTTACCTCTGCTGCATAAGATAAGTTAATTTGAGTTACCAGCCTCAGAAATTGCAGCCCAAATAAATGCTTCACAGAGTTCAAGTAACAGACACATCTCAACATCAACATTTCAGAGGAGACTGCGTGAATCAGGCCTCCATGGTCAAATTGCTGCAAAGAAACCACTACTAAAGGACACCAATAAGAAGAAGAGACTTGCTTAGGTCAAGAAACATGAGCTGGTGACACTGATTTATTTAGAATTCAAGGCACACTTAACCAGCCTGGCTACCACAGCATTCTGCAGCGATACACCATTCCATCTGGTTTGTGCTTAGTGGGACTATCATTTGTTTTCAACAGAACAAGGACCCAACACACCTCCAGGCTGTGTAAGGGCTATTTGATCAAGAAGGAGAGTGATGAAGTGCTGCATCAGATGACCTGGCCTCCACAATCACCCGACCTTAACCCAATTGAGATGGTTTGGGATGAGTTGAACCACAGAGTGAAGGAAAAGCAGCCAACAAGTGTTCAGCATATGTGGCAACTCCTTCAAACTATTGGAAAAGCATTCCAGGTGAAGCTGGTTGAGAGAATGCCAAGAGTGTGCAAAGCTGTCATCAAGGCAAAGGGTGGCTACTTTGAAGAATATAAAATCAAAAATATATTTGGATTTATTTAACACTTTTTTGGTTACTACATGATTCCATATGTGTTATTTCATAGTTGTGACGTCTTCACTATTATTCTACAATTTAGACAAAATTAAGAAAAACCATTGAATGTGTAGGTGGGTCAATTTTCTTTACTGGTACTATATAGTTAAGCAAACTTCTCTATGCATGTTGTTAACCAGCACCTCAAGAACAAGATCCTAAGTAACAATTGATTGCAGTTCCCTGTGTAACATTAATATGAGTAACATCACTGCCTGGTATGGCAACTGCTCAGCATCTGACTGTAAATCAAATCAAATCAAATCAAATTTATTTATATAGCCCTTCGTACATCAGCTGATATCTCAAAGTGCTGTACAGATATCCAGCCTAAAACCCCAAACAGCAAGCAATGCAGGTGTAGAAGCACGGTGGCTAGGAAAAACTCCCTAGAAAGGCCAAAACCTAGGAAGAAGCCTAGAGAGGAACCAGGCTATGTGGGGTGGCCAGTCCTCTTCTGGCTGTGCCGGGTGGAGATTATAACAGAACATGGCCAAGATGTTCAAATGTTCATAAATGACCAGCATGGTCGAATAATAATAAGGCAGAACAGTTGAAACTGGAGCAGCAGCACGGCCAGGTGGACTGGGGACAGCAAGGAGTCATCATGTCAGGTAGTCCTGGGGCATGGTCCTAGGGCTCAGGTCCTCCGAGAGAGAGAAAGAAAGAGAGAAGGAGAGAATTAGAGAACGCACACTTAAGATTCACACAGGACACCGAATAGGACAGGAGAAGTACTCCAGATATAACAAACTGACCCTAGCCCCCCGACACATAAACTACTGCAGCATAAATACAGGAGGCTGAGACAGGAGGGGTCAGGAGACACTGTGGCCCCATCCGAGGACACCCCCGGACAGGGCCAAACAGGAAGGATATAACCCTGTAAGGTGCTACAGATGTTAATGCGTACGGCCCAATACATCAATGGGGCCAAGCTTCCTGCCATCCAGTCCTACATACTAGGCGGTGTCAGAGGAAGGCCCAAAGAAGTGTCAAAGACTCCAGTCACCTAAGTCATAGACTGTTGAACAATTAATCAAATGGCCACCCGGACTATTTGCATTGACAACCCTCCCATTAGTTTTTACAGTGCCGCTACTCACTGTTTATTATCTAAGCATAGTCACTTTACCCCTACCTACTGTACATGTAAAATTACCTCAACTAACCTGTACCCCGCACATTGATTCGGTACTGGTATATAGCCTCATTATTGTTATTCTATTGTGTTACTTGAGTACATTTTTTAAATGTTTTATTTTAGTTTCTTTTGTAAATATTTTCTTAACTCTATTTTATTAAAACGGCATTGTCGGTTAAGTGCTTGTAAGTAAGCATTTCACGGTAAGATCTACCTGTTGTATTCGGCGCATGTGACAAATAAAATGTGATTTCATCAATATTGCTACATGTTCTCTTTTTTAATAAAAAAATAATAATTTTTAGAAGAAAGGCAGACTCTATCTAACTTTGGCTTTTAGTCCATGTCTGCAATAAACTAGAATTTGAACTGAACGGTTGTTTAATGTCTCTGACTGTCCATTAAATTATGTTTTTATATTATTTACGTTCACACAAAGTCTTTCAGATGTATAGGTCTTCAGGTGGCCCTACTAGGCCTTGTGTGGGGAGTGTTGATTACATCAGGAGGTGCTTGACCTGAGATGTTTGGATCTTATTGTTGAGGTGCAGCGTCCACCTCTAGGTTGTGCTCCGCACCCTGCTGGGCATCAGCTGGTGCTCTGTTTACTGGCTCTGTGCCAGGCTCCTCAACAGTGAGGAAATCCTCTATTTCTCTGCTCTTCCTCAGGTGTTTCCTGTTCCTCCTGAAGACTTGTCCCTGTCCTGTCTTCACCTCGTAGGACCTTTGCGCCACAGGTCTGACTACTGTGGCTCTCTGGCACCACTGTTTCTGTCCTGTGAGTGGTTGAACTCTCACCCTGTCATCTTGTTGCAGCACTGTTAGTTCCTTAGCAGAGGTGTCGTAGTACTTTGTACTTTGTCTCTGCTGTCTTTCTTTGAACTTCTCCTGCTGACAGTTTGTCATCACCGGTCTAAGTAGATTTTCACTCATTACCAGTAGTGTCTTTGTATCTCTCCCCATGAGCGCCATTGCAGGCCTGCTGTATGTTCCTTGTGATAGGTATTTCTGTGATCCAACATGGGCAGGTATGGGTCAGTGCTCTCTTTCCTTTTGCCATTAGTCTTTTGGCTGTTTTCACAGTCAATTCCACTTTCTCATTACTTTGCGTGTATTCTGGAGATTGTGTTTTGTGGTTAAATTCGCAAGCCTTGCTGAAAGAGTACTGGGGGCCATTGTCTGAGTAAAGGATGTCAGGTATCCCATAGCGTGCAAAGTGTGTTTTCGGTTTTGGAATGACCTTTTTCGACTGTGTTTTCTCCAAATGGTCCACTTCCCAAAAGTTTGAGAGGTATTCAACTGTGACCATGTAGTCTCTGTCATTGAAGTGGAACAGGTCGATCCCTATTTTTTCCCCAGGGAGCTTTGGTGCTTCGTGTGGCCTCAGCATCTCTTTCTGCTGCTTCACACCCCATGCAGTGCAGGTGCTACATTGTTCCATTCATGCCTGGCCAGTAGACACACTTGAGAGCTCTTCTCAGACATCCTTAAATTCCTGTGTGAGGAATGGATTCTCTGCATTGTCTCTGACCTGAGGGCAGCAGGCACAATGACTCGCTCACCTCTGAAGATAACAATATTTTGCACACTCGGCTCATCTCTGTTGTGAAAACACATGGCTACTTCAAAGGGTACATGTTCTTTCACTTCAGGCCAACCCTGCAGGATCAACATTTTCAGTGTCTGGAGCTCCTGGTCCAGATCAGTGTCTCTCAGAATGGCCTTTAGTCTCTCGGTTGACACAGGCAGGTCGGGCAGCACCACTTGTCTTCCAGGAACGTATCGGAGACTGACCTTGTAGTTTTGGTGTCTCATGATCATGCGTTGTAGTCTTTTTAGTGTGTTGAGGAGAGGCTTTGTCATGATGCTCTCTAGAGGCTTTTGATCTGACTGCACTTCCACAGTTCGTCCATATGTGAATTTTTGGAACCTCTTCATGCCAAACACCACTGAAAACAGCTCCTTCTCTATCTGTGCATACCCTTTTTCAGTCTGTCAGGGCTCTGCTGGCATATACTATTGGTTGTCCTCCCTGCATCAAGGCTGCTCCTAACCCACTGTCTGAAGCATCAGATTGTAGTACAAGCTGTTCTGTTGGGTTGTAGCATTTCAGCACAGGGGTCTGTGCAATGGTAACCCTGATTTTCTTGAAAGCCAGCTCGTGTCTCTCTGACCACTCCCACAGTGAGTCCTTATGTGTTAGCTGCAGCAGTGGCTCACATATCTCCGTGGTGTGGCTGCAGAACTTGGCTAGGTAGTGTACCATGCCCAGGAAGCGCTGCACCCCCTGCACATCTGTAGGCCTAGGCATCTGTCTGATGGCTGTCACTTTTCCTGTGTCCACTTTCAACCCCTCTGATGTTAGCAGGGGGCCAATGTAGGGCACTTCCTTCAGCCGGAGCTGCAGCGTCTCCGCATTCAGCTTGATATTGAGCTTCCTGCATCTGTACAGGAGCATTCTCAGGTTCTTGTCATGGTCTAGTGTCGCTGCTTCATCACTGTCTCCTTCTCCCACAATCAGGATGTCATCTGCCATGATTTTGGAAGACCTTACATTGCCTGGTTCAACTTCCTCTGAAAAATGTCTGGGGCTGGACTGATTTCCATTGGCATGCGCAGCTAATTGTAGCGTCCCATGGGGGAAGAGAACGTGGTGAGATAGCTGGATTCATACTCCAGTTCCACATGCCAAAATCAGTTTTTCACATCACAAACAGAGAACACAGGTGCTCTGTTCAGGTCTGGCAGCACATCTTCAATAGTGGGAAGTGTGTAATGGCTCCTCTAGAGCGCCTAGAGAGGTTTTAGATCAATATACACTCTTTGTTTTTCAGATGGTTTCTGCACTACAATCAGGCTGCTAATCCAATCTGTGCTTTTTTCAACTGATTTTATCATCCTTCTTTTCTCTAGACCAACAAGCTCCTCTTCGGGTGGTTTATATAGTGCTGCTGGCACTCTTCTCTTTGGCAGCTGGACAGGCCTCACTCGCTCATCCATTTCCAGCTTCAGTTTGCCGGGTAAGCAGCCGTCTCCCTGGAATACATCAGCATAATCCTATTTTATTTGCTCTTTAGTCCAGGATCCTGTTGTTTTCTCGATGGCCAGGATGTTGTGATGCTGCACTGTAATCAACTCTATTGTATGGATAGCCTTAATGCCTAGAATGGGCATGTGCACGTTATTGTTGACTACGATGAACTCAACTCTATAGGTTTTCTTATTACGTGGATTGATCACTGTAAGTGTACACTTCCCCAGAGTACTCTTGTTATACATCACCAATACCTGACTGCAGGGCTATAGGTGACTGTCTTTTGTGAGGTTTGCAGGGATAACATTACAACTAGCACCACAATCTTGCTGAAATCTGACTTACTTTTGTCGACCAGCATGGTTGTTAAGAGAGCTGCATTGGGGTCTGTGGTTTTCTCCTGAACCACATTGATGCTCTCTGACTTGGCCCTAGTGTGATGCAGAGAACATCCTCACCGCTATCTGAGTCAGCTGACACATTTTCCATTGCCAGGATTCTGTTTCTCTTGCATTTTTGTAAACTGTAGAGATTGTTTTATCACAGAATTGACATTTTTGTCCATATGCAGGGCATTTTTCTTTTTTTCTCATGTGTCTGTCCACAGTATCTGCATTGTATAATGCTCTGTCCCTCTGTAGGGTCTCCTCTCCCTCTCGGTCCCTCTGTAGGGTCTCCTCTCCCTCTCGGGCCCTTATAGGGTCTCCTCTCCCTCTGTCCCTCTGTAGGGTCCCCTCTCCCTCTCGGTCCCTCTGTAGGGTCTCCTTTCCCTCTCGGTCCCTCTGTAGGGTCTCCTCTCCCTCTCGGTCCCTCTGTAGGGTCTCCTCTCCCTCTGTCCCTCTGTAGGGTCTCCTCTCCCTCTCGGTCCCTCTGTAGGGTCTCCTCTCCCTCTGTCCCTCTGTACGGTCTCCTCTCCCTCTCGGTCCCTCTGTAGGGTCTCCTCTCCCTCTCGGTCCCTCTGTAGGGTCTCCTCTCCCTCTGTCCCTCTGTAGGGTCTCCTCACCCTCTCGGCCCCTCTGTAGGGTCTCCTCTCCCTCTGTCCCTCTGTAGGGTCTCCTCTCCCTCTCGGGCCCTCTGTAGGGTCTCCTCTCCCTCTCGGACTCTCTGTGTGTTACTGCATGCACTGCTACAGGGCCCTACACATTTATGACTTTAGCTCTCTGTCTGGACAGTTCTGCAGCTCTTCCAATCTGCATGCATTTCTCTAAGCTGAGATCAGTCTCTCTGAGTAAGTGCTCTCTTAAGTGTGGGTCACACGTGCCACACACAATCCTGTCCCTGATAAGAGAGTCTGTGATTACTCCAAAGTTGCAGGGGGCCACTAGAGTACTCAATTCAGTGAGATATTTGTCTAAACTCTCATCTTGGCCATGACTGCGCATGAACAAATTAGATCTCCCAATTGTTTTCATTTTTCTTGGGATCACAAAATGCATCCAGTGCTGCAATTACTCCTCAACAAAGGGAATGTATTTTGTATAGCCCACACAGCGGGGCTCACAAATCTCTCTGCTTTTCCACCAATGAGATAATACAGTAGCTTCACTTTGTAGTCCTCAGGTTTTTCTCCCATTGTAAGAGCCATGTACAAATTGAATTCCTCTGTTCATCTTTTCTAGGTAAGTGCTAAATTGCAATCATCCGTCTTTTTCCCCCTGGAGGTTTCAGTGCATTTTAGATAGCAATTTATTTGTGGAATGAAATGTTAGGTACTTACGAATCTGCTTCTGTCCCATAGCCAGTTAGCTTTAGCATCACTCACGATAGCCAGCTAGCGTTGACGTTCGGCTCGATGACTAGCTTGTAAACGCGGCACTTGTCCAAACTACCGCCTGGGATGTATTCTTCAAATACATCGATGAGATCCAAGTTCTTTTGAGTACAGCTGCCACCATGTTTCAATATGCTCTGTATTGTGGTCACGACAGACAAAGATATATAGTTAAGCAAACTTTACTATGCATGTTGTTTACCAGCACCTCAAGTACATGAAGACGGTAAGTAACAATTTGTTTCCATTTCAAGTGTAATAACAATATGAGTAACATCAATATTGCTACAGAACCCACTGTTTATGGGGGATTTTTTACTGGGTGATTTGAAAAGTCATAGTCGATCAATAATCTAATCTGAAGCATTAGCTTCAGGTAAATGTTGCAATTCCTGGACCTGTGACCAAAAACGAGCTACATATGGACAGTACCAAAATAAATGATCTAATGACTCTGCCTCCTCGCAGCAAAATCTTCAGAGCTGGGAAGGTTGTATCCATATATATATATATATATATATATATATATATATATATATATATATATATATATATATAACATTATATTAGATAAAATAATTTTTTAAATAATTATTTAAATTGATAAATTCTACGTTTTGAATCTGGCGTCGTTTTGCGTGTCAATTCATGTTTTTAATTATTTTATTTATTTATTAACAATTATTTAACTAGGCAAGTCAGTTAAGAACAAATTCTTATTTACAATGACGACCTACAAGTGTCAATTCATAAACCACCAGCCATGGAATTGGTACATCGAAAATCTCTTCCCAACTATTTTGCAATCTATATGGCACAGCTGTCAATGTTTTGGTCCTTAAATTAAACTGGTATATATTTTTATTTATTTTCTTTAACCACTTTTGGTCTTTAATGCAGGGCCGACGGACAAGTTCCTTACTTTTTCCCCCTTCCACTTGCCTCTTCCATTTTTGCGGTGATGCTACAATTAGTTGGTTGAAATGTTGGGTAGAGCAGACGTTTCCATATATATTTGTGTTAGCTGCATGTGTGACATAACTCCACCAGTCCTATTTATGCTATAATTTACAAATATCATACCTTTTATAAACATTTAATCGAGATTTTTAATTTTAATTTATTTTTTAATTAATACATTTTTATTTCACCTTTATCTAAGCAGGTAGCCAAGTTGAGAACAAGTTCTCATTTACAACTGCGACCTGGCTAAGATAAAGCAAAGCAGTGCGACAAAAACAACAACACAGAGTTACACGTGGGATAAACAAACGTACAGTCAATAACACAATAGAAAATCTGTATACAGTGTGTGCAAATGAAGTAAGGAGGTAAGGCGATAAATAGGCCATAGTGGCGAAGTAATTACAATTGAGCAATTAACACTGGAGTGACAGATGTGCAGATGAGGATGTGCAAGTATAAATACTGGGGTACAAAAGAGCAGAAAAAAACAAAAACAAATATGGGGATGAGGTAGGTAGTTGGTTGGATGGGCTATTTACAGATGGGCTGTGTACAGCTGCAGCGATTGGTAAGTTGCTCTGATAGCCAATGCTTGAAGTTAGTGAGGGAGATATAAGTCTCCAACTTCAGTGATTTTTGCAATTCGTTCCAGTCATTGGCAGCAGAGAACTGGAAGGAAAGGTAGCCAAAGGAGGTGTTGGCTTTGGAGATGACCAGTGAAATATACCTGCTGGAGCGCGTGCTACGGGTGGTTGTTGCTATGGTGACCAGTGAGCTGAGATAAGGCGGGGCTTTACCTAGCAAAGACTTGTAGATGATCTGGAGCCAGTGGGTTTGGCAACGAATATGTAGCAAGGACCAGCCAACGTGAGCATACAGGTCGCAGTGGTGGGTAGTATATGGGGCTTTGGTGACAAAATGGTTGGTACTGTGATAGACTGCATCCAATTTGCTGAGTAGAGTGTTGGAGGCTATTTTGTAAATTACATCACCGAAGGCAGGATAGTCAGTTTTACGAGGGTATGTTTGGCAGCATGAGTGAAGGAGGGTTTGTTGTGAAATAGGAAGCCGATTCTACATTTAATTTTGGATTGGAGATGCTTAATATGAGTCTGGAAGGAGAGTTTACAGTGTAGCCAGACACCTAGATATTTATCAATTAGTATATTTGAGTTTAACCACAATAGTTAATAGTTGTTGTATTATTTGTTCTGTCTTTTCTGGTGGATTAAACTGAAATTGCAACCAACTTTCTACAGCTTGTTTAAAAAAATAATGATATTTTGGAGATGATTTCGTTTTCAAATAACTGTAAGTGGGCGGTTGGAATCTGAATAAAGGGAAAAAGGCCATTCTTGGTGAGACAAATTTAAGTATAACTTTTGTATGACTGATGCCTTTAATGAGAGGTCTAATGCTTTAATATTTTATCATTTCTGCCCTCCAAATTCATATTCATAATATAAATAGACCCTTTTAATTTTGTCTCGCTTGCCATTCCAAATAAAATGGAATATTTTTTGCTCATATAATTAAGAAAAAACAGGTCTCTAGGTGGAGGCAAAACCATAAGAAAATAGGTGAACTGTGACATGATTAAAGAGTTCCTGTCACGCCCTGGTCTAAGTATTTTGTGTTTTCTTTATTATTTTGGTCAGGCCAGGGTGTGACATGGGTTATTTATGTGGTGTGTTTTGTCTTGTTTTTTTTTAGGTAATGGGATTGTGGTTAGTGGGGTTGTCTAGAAAAGTCTATGGTTCACTGGAGTGGTTCTCAATCAGAGGCAGGTGTTTATCATTGTCTCTGATTGGGAACCATATTTAGGCAGCCATATTATTTGAGTGTTTTGTGGGTGATTGTTCCCGTCTTTGTGTTTGTTTGCACCAGATAGGGCTGTTTTTTTTTTTTCACGTTACGTTTAGTGTTTTGTAATGTTCGATATTATCTTTATTAAAGATGAATCGAAATAACCACGCTGCATTTTGGTCCTCCTCTCCTTCACCGGAAGAAAGCCTTAACAGAATCACCCACCACAAAAGGACCAAGCGGCGTGGTGACAGGCAGTGGCAGCAGGAGCAACGAAGTCTGGATTATACGACTTGGGAGGAAATAGACAGGTGGGCGGTCGACCCAGGGCGAGTGCCGGGGCCCGCCTGGGATTCGCTGGAGCAGTGCGAGGAGGGTTATAGGAGAATGGAGTTGGAGAGACGAACACGGCGGCGTGGATGGAAGCCCGAGAGTCAGCCCCAAAAATGTATTGGGGGGAGGCACAGGGAGAGTGTGGCAGAGTCAGGAGTCAGACCTGAGCCAACTCTCCCTGTTTATCGTAAGGAGCTAAGGAGGAAACCAGAACCAGAGCCGGTGTTGGAGGTGAGCGACGCAGAGACTGTGAAGGAGTTAATGGGGAAATTGGAGGAGAGAGTTATGAGGGAGTTGCTGTGTTGGTGCATGAGGCACGGAATTCGTCCGACGGAGCGTGTCGGGGATTTGATGGTACCTGGGTCAGCTCTCCATACTCGTCCTGAGGTGCGTGCTAGTCGGCTGGTGAAGATTGTGCCAGCCTCAAGCACCAGGCCTCCTGTGCACCTCCCTAGCCTTGCACGTCCTGTGCCAGCTCAGCGCTACAGTGTGCATAGCAGTGCTAACCATGGCGGGCGTGGTACTGGTCAGGCACCGTGTTATGCCGTGGAACGCACGGTGTCCCCAGTACGCGTGCTTAGCCAGGTACGCTACATCTCAGCTCCTCACATCTGCCGGGCTAGGGTGAAGATCAAGCCAGGGCGGTTGGTGCCAGCCCTGCTCTCAAGATCTCCAGTACGCCTTCACGTTCCGGTCCATCCTGTGCCACCTCCACACACCAGCCCTCCGGTGGCAGCTCCCCGCACCAGGCTTCCTGTGCGTGTCCTCGGCCCAGTATCACCAGTGCCAGCACCACGCATCAGGCCCACAGTGCGCCTCGCCTGTCCAGCGCTGCCAGAGCCTTCCTCCTCTCCAGCGCTGCCGGAGTCTCCCGCCTGTTCAGCGCTGCCAGAGCCGCCAGTCAGCATGGAGCTGCCAGAGCCGCCAGTCAGCATGGAGCCGCCAGTCAGCATGGAGCCGCTAGTCAGCATGGAGCCGCCAGTCAGCATGGAGCAGTCCATGGAGCCGCCAGTCAGCATGGAGCAGCCAGAGCCGCCAGTCAGCATGGAGCAGCCAGAGCCGCCAGTCAGTATGGAGCAGCCAGAGCCGCCAGTCAGCCAGGATCTTCCAGATCCGCCATTCAGCCAGGATCCGCCATTCAGCCAGGGTCAGCCAGGATCTGCCAGTCAGCCAGGATCTGCCAGAGCTGCCAGTCAGCCAGGATCTGACAGAACCACCAGCCAGCCAGGATCTGCCAGAGCCATCAACCTGCCCGAGCTTCCCCTCAGTCCCGAGCTTCCCCTCAGTCCCGAGCTTCCCCTCAGTCCCGAGCTATCCCTCAGTCCGGAGCTGCCCCTCAGTCCAGTGGGGCCCTTGGTTAGGTTCACTAGGCCTAGGTTGGCGGCGAGGGTCGCATATCTAAGGACGCGATGCAAGTGGACTAAGACTTTGTTGGAGTGGGGTCCACGTCCCGCGTCGGAGCCGCCACCGTGGACAGACACCCACCCGGACCCTCCCCTATGGGTTTAGGTGTGCGGCCGGGAGTCCGCACCTTGGGGGGGTTCTGTCACGCCCTGGTCTAATTATTTTGTGTTTTCTTTATTATTTTGGTCAGGCCAGGGTGTGACATGGGTTATTTATGTGGTGTGTTTTGTCTTGTTTTTTTTTAGGTAATGGGATTGTGGTTAGTGGGGTTGTCTAGAAAAGTCTATGGTTGCCTGGAGTGGTTCTCAATCAGAGGCAGGTGTTTATCGTTGTCTCTGATTGGGAACCATATTTAGGCAGCCATATTCTTTGAGTGTTTTATGGGTGATTGTTCCTGTCTCTGTGTTTGTTTGCACCAGATAGGGCTGTTTTGGTTTTTTCACGTTACGTTTAGTGTTTTGTAATGTTCGTTATCTTTATTAAAGATGAATCGAAATAACCACGCTGCATTTTGGTCCTCTCCTTCACCGGAAGAAAGCCTTAACAGTTCCACGTACAGACAACTGTTTTCCTTTCCATGGTAGCAAGATCGTATCTATTTTTGCTAACTTTCTTTTTAAATGTATTGGAGTGAGATAAATTATTTATTTCGGGATATGTTTACCGAGTATATCCACATCTCCGTCAGACCAATTTTATTGGTAAACTATCTGGTAATGTGAAAGTTGTATTTTTTTTGTGATCCAATACGTAATATAATAGATTTATCATAATTTGGTTGTAATCCAGAGAGGTTAGAAAAAGTATCTAGATCCTCTCTGAGGCTGTGAATGGATTCTAATTGTGGATTTAAAAGAACATGAATTGTCACCGTACAATGACACCTTTGTTTTTAAACCCTGGATTTCTAGCCCCTTATTATTGTTGGATCTGATTTTAATAACTAACATTTCGATGGTAATAATAAATAGATATGCCGATAGTGGACCTTTGTTTTACTCCTCTTGACAGTTTAGAACTTTCTGAGAAGTAGCTATTTACTATTTTACACAGGATTACTATACATAACTTTAACCCATTTTATAAGATTCTCCAACATTTAAATATTCCAGGCATTTATATATATTCTACATTGTAGAATAATAGTGAATAACTTAACTACAAAATAACATAAGGAATCATGTAGTAACCAAAAAAGTGTTGCACAAATCAAAATATATTTTAGATGTTAGATTCTTTAGAGTAGCCACCGTTTGCCTTGATGAAAGCTTTGCACGATCTTGCAAAGTATGCCATTCCATGAGTGCAGCATTTATTTTTCAACTCAAAACAATGAGCCCAATCAGTCCTCCATGACAACAAAATCATAAACAACGGAGTAAGGCTGGCTAATAAATCCTTAATTTTGGGGTTATGCTCAGGTAAAACAATTTGGCTAATCTATACTTCAATATTTCCAAATCCTATTCTTGAAGATCAAGGGGTATAACATTTATTGAAATGATTGGAATTCTGATAGACTTTGGTTTTTAATGTAAAGATATAATTTAATTGTATTATATGAAGTAGAAAGCGATGGGTTAAAAGAAGCCTACATAACCAACTCATAAATTAAAATGTAACATCCATATACGGCCACTATGTAAACTTTAACATTGATTTATCCTTCAATAGATGTCTTTCTAATCTAAAAGTAAAGGAATTTAATCAGATTACGTTACTGAGGTTGGGTAATCCAAAAGTTAAATTACTGATTACAATTTTATACAGGTAACTTGTAACTGTAATGGATTATATTTAGAAAGTAACATACCCAACCCTTCCACACTGGTATGCCATTCAGCCCTGGAGTTTTCCCAGACTTAAAGGCTTTAATTGCACCAAGAAGTTCCTCCTATGTAAGACGTAACCTGCGTGTGTGTATTTTATTTATTAGGATCCACATTAGCGAAAATAGACATTACAGACAAAATACTTTACAATTTACATACATTGAGAGAGAGAGAGAGAGAGAGAGTGTGAGTGAGTGAATGAGTGGGCTTCTAGGTTGAGGGTCAGTGAGGTGGCCCACCCCTCTATTGGAAATCGCATCTCACGCATGACTGTGGGATTATTTAGGATGATGGGACAGTATTGTGACAGCTTCGCGGGCGTGTACACACACACTATTGCATACACACTCTATCGCATACACACATGCACACATGAATACATACACAACCACATTCTCACATAATCACACAAATGAACACGAAACACACACATCCCTTCGGATTGTGATTGTTATTCAGCAATGTGTACTAACAAGATCATAGACAGACTTATCACATCTCTGTGTTGCTGTGTGTGTGTGTGTGTGTGTGTGTGTGTGTGTGTGTGTGTGTGTGCTACATGTTGCATAACTCAAAGATAAGTACAGTGGACATGGAGCATGACAGGACTCAAGGGTATGTGTGCTATCCAGCACAGAGAATACATTCAGCTTAGCCCAGGTCTAAGAACTTCCAAAGGCTAATGGAGCCTTGAAGCCCAGGGCTAAGGGAGGTTTGAAAGTGGAATAACCCGGTGGAGGACAAAATGGCGCCGTAGAGAGAACACAGTGTTTCAGCGAGCTCCCGTGGCATTCGTAAATTTATATTTTTACATTAATCTCCTAGCTTGAAAAATGTGGTAGAATTGGCTAAAGAAGTTATCCTATAATGAGTCTTGACGGCTATTTCGCAAAAATCTCCGACAACATGCCCAACAGAACTACTAAGAAGTCGACCAAAACCACCACCCCTGTGGATGTGCATGAGGAGCTAGCTAACGTTAGCGAAGCTAACACCATTGCGGATCCAGGCACAATGGACCTGGTGATTCAAAAGATGACTGATAACATTACTAAAGTGATCGATGCTAAGATAAGAACGGTATTGGAAGCAATAGCAGTCCATTCAGCTGAACTACAGAGGGTTGTGAAATGTGTTGTTGAGGCGGAAGGAAGAATTGCTGCAGTGGAAACTTCAACTACATCTATGGACGCTAAGATAAAAGCACTTGAGAAACAGGTGCGCGAAATGGCGGAGTACATTGACGACTTGGATAATCGAGGACGCAGATGCAATATTCGTGTTGTGGGACTCCTGGAAAATTCTGAAGGGACACGTTCAGTAAAATTCTTTGAGGAATGGATCCCTGGCTACCTACAAATGGACACTAAGGCTGGTCGTGTGAAGCTGGACAGAGCCCATCGCTCTCAAGCACCGATACCCGGTCCCAATCAGCGTCCACGGCCGGTGGTTATAAAGTTCCACAACTTCACCGACCAGCAGCGCGTCATGGACGCGGCTAGAAACATCGGCTCTGATGGTAGTCAACATAAAAGTCCAAAGGTCTCATTCTTCAATGATTATTCCACTGCGGTTGTATGAAGACGCAAAGCGTTTGATGAGGCGAAGGCTCGACTCAGGAGAATGAAGATGGACTATGCACTGTTGTACCCGGCCACATTGAAGATTATGGTCAACGGATCGCCTAAAAAGCTCTACACACCTGAAGAGGCTGCTGCGTTTATTGACTCTCTCGGGTAAATAACTTTAAGCTGCACCTCCGCAGCATTGGATAACTTTGTTTATTTTTGGTTGAATCTGATCATGAAACAGTGGTGTGAGTCCTCACGTACTCCGGCTCAGTAATATTCGTATCTTTATTATTTTTCTTGCTAAAGTAATAGCCACTATAGCTCAGGCTGAGATATGTGTGAATCCATATTGGTGCCCAGGCTTGGTTTTAGGTGGAAGAGCCTCAATCTTCTTCTATTGATTTTCTTTTCCATACATATAAAGGATGAGGCTATTGAGCGGCAATGCGGACTTAAGAGTCTACATTGGAGAGTTGAAATCCCCTGCATGTTAGCTAGTGGGAAAACCCCCTTTTGGATCTTTACATGTTTAATTTTTGGGTTTAGTATAGTTCGAGTTCAGGGTTCATATCGTTTGTTTATGCTCGGTGAGATAGAGGAGGGTTCAACACATTGAAAAAGGTACCACCCCACTTTTACAGTAGGATCCAGTCTGGATATTGAATGGTCAAGACACAATGGCAGGTAACGGACTGCGTGTATGTACATGGAACATTAGCTTCTTAAGGATGACGCAGAATGCTGTTCCCATGCAGGAACAACACTCAGCGGATTTCAGAGCGCCACCTATAGTTTTTGATAAAACTCATAATTTCATTAAACTTTCATTAAAATACACATTCAAGGTAGTGAATTAAAGCTACACTCGTTGTGAATCTATCCACCAAGTCAGATTTGTAAAATGCTTTTCGGCGAAAGCATGAGAAGCTATTATCTGATAGCATTTACCCCCAAAATACTGCAACGTCACCTAACACGACAGATTTTGCGGTAGCCGGCGCTACCCAAAATGCAGAAATAAAATATAAAACATTCATTACCTTTGACAAGCTTCTTTCTTGGCACTCCTAGATGTCCCATAAACATTTATTTGGGTCTTTTTTCGATTAAATCGGTCCATATATAGCCTAGATATCGATCTATGAAGACTGTGTAATCAAGGAAAAAACTGAGTTTGATAACGCAATGTCATTTAAAAAAATTAAAAAAGTCGATGATAAACTTTCACAAAACACTTCGAAATACTTTTGTAATGCAACTTTAGGTATTAGTAAACGTTAATAATCTATCAAAATGATTATGGGGCGATGTATATTCTTTAGCTTCACGTCTTGAAATCATGTCTGGATATGTCTCAACCAAAACATCCTGTCGGAGACCGGAATAAATCGGCTGCCTTGTTTCGGTTTGACCAAGAAACAAATCCGAGACAAATGACAAGACTGTTGACATCGTGTGGAAGCTGTAGGTATTGCAACCTCGGCCCCATTTAATGTTGGTCACTTTTAACAATGGGTTGAAGTGGCGCATGGATATATTTTCCCATTTTCAGTGATCAGATTTTCCTGCACTTTTCGATGAAACGCACGTTCTGTTATAGTCACAGCCGTGATTTAACCAGTTTTAGAAACGTCTGAGTGTTTTCTATCCACACATACTAATCATATGCATATACTATATTCCTGGCATGAGTAGCAGGGCGCTGAAATGTTGCGCGATTTTTAACAAAAAGCTGCGAAAATTCGCAGCCTCCCTAAGAGGGAGCCATAACCCCATTAAAAGGAAGAAGGTACTGTCTTTTTTTGAAAAAAGAAAATATTGATATTGCCCTGTTGCAAGAAACTCATTTGGATGATAAGGAGCACCTGAAATTACAACAAGGGGGGTTTGGTCAAGTGTTTTTCTCATCATTTACATCCAGAAGTAGAGGTGTA
The DNA here is from genome assembly GCF_018296145.1 of Oncorhynchus tshawytscha. Lineage (NCBI taxonomy): Eukaryota > Metazoa > Chordata > Actinopteri > Salmoniformes > Salmonidae > Oncorhynchus > Oncorhynchus tshawytscha. The sequence continues at coordinate 30,826,011 of NC_056454.1, forward strand.
GCAATTCTGGTGAAAAAGAACTTACCACTTAAGGTCTTGAATTGTGTGAAAGATAAATTTGGTCGCTTTGTTATAATTAATGGTACTTTACAAGGGCAGAACATTTCCATAATGAATATTTACTTCCCCCCTGCTCACCCCCCTGATTTCCTCACTAAGGTATTTCTAGACTTTTCAGAATTAAACTCGGACACTGCAGTGGTTGGAGGAGATTTTAACTGCTTGTTGAACCCCCTTATTGATAAGTTTCCCAGCGGTATAGCTCCACTCTCTCCTCAAGCTAAGTCACTTAAAGCTATTTGTGATGATCTGGGGTATGCGGATGTCTGGAGAGCTTTTCATCCCTCCAACAGAAAGTGGAATAACCCCAACTTTAGCCCAGGGCTTAGCCAGACCTGCTCCAGATTAGGGTTAGTAGTACCGACTTTTAGATTTTCAGACAGCCAGTGTGGCCCTGGGGTTTGGTCTAGTGGTTACTGCCAACGCCTTTGGTGTATGACCATCAATATGATCGAGTGTTGGATTGAATCCCCGTCCCACCGCTATTCCCACACACAACCTTCTCTTTCTATTACCTGGCTGCTTCTACTCTCTTCATCCTCTTCAGGGAACACGTGTGAGCCGACCTTTAACCCTGGTTTAGCGTTAATCCTTGGGTTAACAAATGCCTGTGTGCAAGGAGGGTAAACTAGCCCTGGGACAGTTTTAGCCTGGGTTAAAGAGATTGAGAAGGAGGTACTGTCTGTAAGGAAGGAGAAAGGAGGGAGAAAGAGAGGGGAGGACAGAGAGGAGAGGAAGGAATATCTAACCTCAATGACCTCTTACCTCTGCCATCGACTTGTTACTAGTACCCAGTGTATATAGCCAAGTTATCATTATTCATTGTGTATTCCTTGTGTTATTCTTTTTCTATTATTTAACCTTTTTTCTCTCTGCATTGTTGGGAAGGGCCCATAACTAAGCATTTTACTGTTATTCTACACCTGTTGTTTGTGAATGTGTGACAAATAAAACTTGATTTGATTTGAAGGGAGTAAAGAAGGAGATGGAGTGACAGAAGGAGAGAGGGGGAGGGAAGGAGAGGATAATGACAAGTCACATCACAGGGACCTTGAGCTCATAGCACAGACAAAGAGGAAACCGTGGGGGCCACTTCATACTGACATCTCAAAAATTACTATGAGTCACACACAGTACAGGACTCTGGCTTTACCACTGAATGTTTGATAATAATAACTACTGAGTATGAGTATGATGACACAGAAGGTTTGTGTGTGTGTTTGTGTGTGTGTGTGTCTAGACAATCTATAGTTGACCATGATTGACCGGCCTGACTCCTAGAGAAGCAACTTCAATCACTCGTAGCCCAGTCAGAACACTGTCTTTGTGGAAGCTCATCTGTATAAAATAATGGAGCCTGCTCCATGTTGGCTTGATGAACTATGTTTTTTTGTGTAAAAATATTTCAGATTTCACAGACTGTCTCACATACCATAACCTAGTTGTAGTGTTAGTAATCTAAAGACATCTGTTCCCTATACTGTCATCTTCCTGTGTGACATGCACACTTAGTCTCGGCCCATGAAATCTCCACACACACAAGGATGGACCGCTTCACTGACCCTCAACCTAGAAATATATCTTACACACACACACACATGCGTGCACACATGCTCACGCACACACGCATCCACACACACAGAGAAGGGCGGCTATATGTTGTGTCCTTGATATGTCCTTCAGCCCCTCATGTTGCTATTCTGGATGGTTTATCTGTTTCTTCCAGGCATGATAGAAGCCGTATTCTGTTAGTCAGTTTATACAGGTTCAGCTGGATCAGAACACTGTCGGACTGTTGATCTATTTATACTTTCTTTAAGTCGGCCTATTATTTAAGTATATGGACAAATACAATGAAACATTTCAAGGGTGTGTGAGGAATTTTCTACAGACACGTTGATTTATGTTGAACATTGAATGTGCCCAAGAACACAGTGGCCTCCATCATTCTTAAATGGAAGATGTTCGGAACCACCAAGACTCCTCCTAGAGCTGGTCGCCCAGCCAAACTGAGCAATCGGGGGAGAAGGGCCTTGGTCAGGGAGGTGACCAAGAACCTGATGGTCACCCTGACAGAGCTCCAGAGTTCCTCTGTGGAGATGAAAGAAACTTCCAGAAGGACAACCATCTCTGCAGCACTCCACCAATCAGGCTTTATGGTAGTGGCCAGATGGAAGCCACTCCTCAGTAAAATGCACATGACAGCCCCGTTGGAGTTAGCCAAAAGGCATCTAAAGACTCTCAGACCATGATAAACAAGATTCTCTAGTCTGATCCAAGAAGACTAGGATGCTGTAATCACTGCCAAAGGTGCTTCTCACACGCATGCACACAGACACACTCACTCAGACACAAACACTGCCAAGTGGTCGACATGCCTAAAGGTGTATTATGTATTGAATACAACCACGCAACATTGACTCAGCATGGCTATGATGATTAGAGGAATAAATGGCATGCTCACTGCTATTCTTGTAACAAATGTATTTGGGTGCAGGGTTGTAAAGGCATATGATAGAAGAGATTAATCCCCCACTAAAAGACAGTTTTTTTTATTGGGCAGCAGCAGTCACAAACGAACGCGTTGGTCAGCGTCAGGGTATAGAGTACCAGTGTCAATCATCAAATGATTAATGCATGACACAAGAAAAGCTCAGGTAAGAAATTGGATTCAATAGGGTGAAGAACAATCTTGTTTTTGTAGCTTCTTGTTTGAACGTGTTAGGCGGCAGGTAGCCTAGTAGTTAAAAGCGTTGAGACAGTAACCGAAAGGTCACTGGTTCTAAACACCGAGCCGACTTTGTGAACGTTGCTCTGAATAAGAGCGTGTGCTAAATGTAACAATGTTCGATGTTAATGCCAATGTCAGATCGTATAGGACTATGCAGCTCATATGCTCAATCCACGCATGCACGGGCGAACACACACACAGCGATGATACATTGGTATCGCCACAGCCCAAACTTGCCCACTGGGACAGCGCCGGTTCCCGCGCAGTGTCATTGCCTGTCCTCGTGCGCTCATCTAGTATTCTAGCCGCTACCTCTCCGCTCAAACTGGAGAAGGTAACAGAACATTCCTGTCGGGGGGACATTGTGTCACCTTAGGCTCTGTGGCCAGCCCACATACTGTTATTTTGGGGCATTACAGGCGAGTAAGACCCCAATAAACCAAAACGAAGACACATTTATGCTCCTCGTTTTGTATTGTGAATGGCCAAAATATATATATAATATATATAATTCCTAACTGACCTTCTTTATACATAGATTCTAGATTATACATACATTTCATAACGGACTGGAACCTGGAGGCGCAACCTGGAACCAGTTTATGCGCGGGACTGTGTCTGTTTCTGTTTCACATGTTCTGACACTACGGAGCCACACACATACACACAAACACAGGAACGTGAAGCAGAGGAGACGCGCTGACTTACCAGGGTGACCCTCTTTCAGACGGGTCTCTATCCACCGTTAGGTTATTCGGTGGTGTTCCCGGTGTTAATCAGATCAGATACCGTGGTCGCAGTCCACGTCTCTACAGATGTACCAGAGGATCACATAGAGGATAAGGAGGATGGCGAAGATGAACAGAGCTACTAGAATAGCCTTGTTCACTGGAGAGAGAAACGACTGCATGACAGAGCTCATCGGCAGACAGTGTGTGACAGCACTGTGTGTGTGTTTGGGGGGGGGGTTCTGTGTGTGTGTTTCCACGCTAAGTGTCTCAATAACACACTTCTCTGCTCTCTGACAGCATTAACTGTTGAGGATGGACGTGCGGAATCCTCACACAATTATTCACACAGTCACCTAAACACCCACACACCCACACACACACACAAGCAAGCAGCTCGGGCTTCCCAATTCCTGAGAGTAGAAATCCAGAAATCCACCAGAAGTCCGCTCTGTTACAAAGTCGTTATGAATCCGCTGTCTCTGTCTATTAAACAAAATGGTATCTCCATGTAGTAAATTCACAGTCAACAATACTGATGAATCCAACAATGAACATAGTGATGGATAAAGACTAAATAATACATCTAAAACCAACCAGAACACATTTGAATCGGAGGATCTCCAAGTTGCGAGCTGTTGCTGTTTGCTGCGCTCTGTTTGCAAGTCGCGGAGGAAACCAGTTGATTAGCATTCCTATCCTCTCCGTGAGGCGTGCATGTGGTGAACTCGGTTAAAAGTGCCGGAGGGCGACCAGCAGGCAGCACACGCTGTGAGGGGCTTGGTAACAATGATAATAATAACACGGTCCTGTCTTGACTCGAGGCTATAGAAATCGCTGTGGCTATATATATGCTCTGTGGGTAGCTAGTAACATAACAGGGTTGTATGTTTATCATATTGTATTTTAACAGATCGCACAGCTAGGATACTTTTTTTCATGCTAGCAACAACATTCGTTCAGTTGAACATGATTAAGATTTATTTCAGAGAGCTATGTAAAATCATTAGTATAGGCCTATATTTATAGATGAATTTTTCGGTCATCAACATTAGCCTATTCATTTCATTGGGACAATTCGGATAAGCTGATAGCCCAATGGTTAGGCTACCATCAATAATAATCTAAATAGGATATCTTATTTGGTATAAACGGATTAAAATGAAAAGCCAAATAAAACAATGATCAGCATGGTGCCTGTTTAGGGTTCGTGGAGCGTAGAAATGAATCAGAATGTGATTCTTCTTAATTACCTATATTATAAGAGCGGCGAGTACTTTTATGAAGCACTAGATGGCGACAACAGACTGCTGTTTCCATATAGTAGCCTCTCAAAGTTACGCTTGTCACACTACCATTGAGGTAGTACTACCCAGGGCTGGTTCTAGCCTTTTGGGGGCCTTAAGCAAGATTTGGGCGAAGAGAAAAGGTTTCAGTTTTCTGCAATTCTACTCAGTTCTACAAATTTTTGCAAGGGGCGGAGAGAACATTTAGAACATTTTCTAAAACATTTCATGCAATTCTACTAGTTTTGCCATGGGGCAGAGAGAAAATGTAGCAGTTATAAAGCAAATTTCCTGCAATGCCACACATTTGACCATGACGTATGCTATGTTAATGTTATCTGGGTGGGACGAACTAACAAAATCAATGGGGGCCCCCTGGAGGTCAGGGTCCATGGGCACGTCCCCTGCGTGCCCGGTCGGCATTCGTCCATCATAACTACAAGTTTAGATAACTGGCTAGACTAATTTACCAATCTAAAAACTGTTAGCCGACATGGCTAATTGAGTGCATGAGAGCACCAGCTGTTCTGGACGACTGTGTGATCACTCTCTCCGCAGCCGATGTAAGTAACACCTTTAAACAGGTCAACATTCACAAGGCTGCTGAGCCAGATGGATTACCAGGACGTGTACTCCGAGCATGCGCTGACCAACTAGCATGTGTCTTCACTGACATTTTCAACCTCTCCCTGTCTGAGTCTGTAATTCCAACATATTTCAAGCAGACCACCATAGTCCCTGTGCCCAAGAACACTAAGGTAACCTGCCTAAATGACTACACCTGTAGCCATGAAGTGCTTTGGAAGGCTGGTCATGACTCACATCAACAGTATTGTCCCAGAATCCCTAAACCCACTCCAATTTGCATACCGCCCCAACAGATCCACAGATGATGCAATCTCAATTGCACTCCACACTGCCCTTTCCCACCTGGACAAAAGGAACACCTATGTGAGAATGCAATTCATTGACTGCAGCTCAGTGTTCAACACCATAGTGCCCTCAAAGCTCATCACCAAGTTAAGGACTCTGGGACTAAACACCTCCCTCTGCAGCTGGATCCTGGACATTAAGTTTGTCGATGACACAACATTGGTAGGCCTGATCACCAACAACAACGAGACAGCATATAGGGAGGAGGTCAGAGACCTGGCCGTGTGGTGCCAGGACAACAACCTCTCCCACAATGTGATCAAGACTAAGGAGATGATTGTGGACTACAGGAAAAGGAGGACCGAGCACGCCCCCATTCTCATCGACGGGTCTGTAGTGGAGCAGGTTGAGAGCTTCTAGTTCCTTGGTGTCCACATCACGAACAAACTAACATGGTCCAAGCACACCAAGACAGTTGTGAAGAGGGCACAACAAAACCTATTCCCCCTCAGGAGACTGAAAAGATTTGGCATGGGTCCTCAGATCCTCAAAAGGTTCTACAGCTGCACCATTGAGAGCATCCTGACTGGTTTCATCACTGTCTGGTATGGCAACTTCTCGGCATCCGACCGCAAGGCACTGCAGAAGGTAGTGCGCACGGCAAGCGGCAGCGCCAAGTCTAGGTCCAAGAGGCTTCTAAACAGCTTCTACCCTCAAGCCATAAGACGCCTGAACATCTAATCAAATGGCTACCCAGACTATTTGCATTGCCCCCCCCCACCCTCTATTTTATGCTGCTGCTAATCTCTGTTATTATCTATGCATACGTCACTTTAATAACTCTACCTACATGTATATATCACCTCAATTACTTCAACTAATCGGTGCCCCCGCACATTGACTCTGTACCGGTACCCCCTGTATATAGCCTCGCTATTGTTATTTTACTGCTGCTCTTAATTATTTGTTACTTTTATTTCTTATTTTTGTAGGTATTTTTCTTAAAACTGCATTGTTGGTTATGGGCTTGTAAATAAGCATTTCACTGTTGTATTCGGCGCATGTGACAAAAACAATTTGATTTGATTTGATTCTATGTAATTGGTTACTCCCCGACCCTGCCACTTAACTATCAGTTACTCTGTCCCAGCCACACCCCAGACAAAGACACACCCCCTAAAGTTGGGTCCATGTACAGACAAAAGAATACATGAGAAGATTGGAGCTGCAGCAGGGGAGAAGGCAACATGAGAATATAGCCATCGCACATCATACCACATCATACACATAGCTAGTAAACACTACCAGAAACATCATCACCATCATCATTACTACTTTTATTATTTTATTCTCACTATTTAATAGAAAAGTTTAAAACTCCAGTTTTGAAATTCAGAACTCTGTTCCCATGATGTTATACCTGTGGATTCTCCTGCTGGGCAGTTTGGTGATTGGAGCCAAGACACAAGGTAAGCACTTTAACATCCACTAATGTACTTTGGTAAGCACTTTTACAACTAGTTTTATGGTGCTTTATGTTTCTGTTTCTACTTGAGAGAAGTCAGTTAAAGGCCCAATGCAGCCGTTTTATCTCAATATCAAATCATTTCTGGGTAACAATTAAGTACCTTTCTGTGATTGTTTTCAATTAAACATTTCAAAAATTGTTTCTTGGCCATGAGCAATTTCTCAAGCAAGAATTTAGCTACGACTGTCTGAGAGTGGTCTGAGTGGGGAGGGGGAAACTGAAAACTAGCTGTTATAGGCAGAGGTTTGGAACTCTCTTTATTAGATGCCTATTAACTAATGATGATGATGTCACCAGGCAGGCCAAAACACAATCCCACCAAAACAGGCCAAAATTTCAGCCAATCTTTTAAAAAAGCTCTTAGGGGAGAGTGGGGTAAGTTGAGCCACCCTTGTTTCTAGGAAAACATACACAAAATTGATCATTTGACAAAATATTTAAGACGAGGTCCATATGGAAAAAGTGGCAAGCAATTTAGCTCCAAAAAAAGATTTTCACCAAGTCAAATTAATTTATTGTGTTGGAGGTTTCATGATGCTTGTTTCTAAAACAAAGTAGATCATTTAAAGATTGTTCTATACATCAGTTGGGGTCTATAAGCTTCAATATCAGGTCCTAAACCTAGCATGAAAATGCATCCTTGTAGCTATGTTGTCTAATATAGTCAAAATGTTCGCCGGTAAATTGAGCCAATGGCCAAGGGGTAAAATGAGCCAATGGATGAGCCAATGACAAGTTAAGCAAATTAAAGTATTTTCTTCCCAGGCATAATGCAAGGCATTATCTCTGGGATATGAGGTGTCAACAGGGCCTGGCCTATGTTAAAAGTGTTTTAAAAAGTTTAGTGTTTTTTAGGTGTAATCCTGTGTTAAAATATGATTCAAATGATTGAGAGGCATAAAAGCTATTGTGATGGTGTTGAATTGTGTTTGGTTAATAAAGATAAACATAGTTTTAAAAGGGTAGTGGTAATATTGTATTCAGTACAGAAATGTGTAGGTGGCTTAACTTACCCTGTCCCTCAGTTTAACTTACCTTGTCCCTCAGCTTAATTTACCCTGTCCCTCAGCTTAATTTACCCTGTCCCTCAGCTTAATTATCCCTGTCGCTCAGCCTAATTTACCCTGTCCCTCAGTTTAATTTACCCTGTCCCTCAGCTTAATTTACCCTGTCCCTCAGCTTAACTTACCCTGTCCCTCAGCCTAATTTACCCTGTCCCTCAGCTTAATATACCCTGTCCCTCAGCCTAATTTACTCTGCCCCTCAGTTTAATTTACCCTGTCCCTCAGTTTAATTATCTCTGTCCCTCAGCTTAATTTACCCTGTCCCTCAGCTTAATTTCCCTGTCCCTCAGCTTAATTTACCCTGTCCCTCAGTTTAAATATCCCTGTCCCTCAGCTCAATTTACCCTGTCCCTCAGCTTAATTATCCCTGTCCCTCAGCTTAATTTACCCTGTCCCTCAGCTTAATTTACCCTGTCCCTCAGTTTAATTTACCCTGTCCCTCAGTTTAATTTACCCTGTCCCTCAGCTTAATTTACCCTGTCCCTCAGCTTAATTTACCCTGTCCCTCAGCTTAATTTACCCTGTCCCTCAGCCTAATTTACCCTGTCCCTCAGCTTAATTTACCCTGTCCCTCAGTTTAATTATCTCTGTCCCTCAGCTTATTTTACCCTGTCCCTCAGCTTAATTATCCCTGTCCCTCAGCTTAATTTACCCTGTCCCTCAGCTTAATTTACCCTGTCCCTCAGCTTAATTATCCCTGTCCCTCAGCTTAATTTACCCTGTCCCTCAGCTTAATTATCCCTGTCCCTCAGCTTAATTTACCCTGTCCCTCAGCTTAATTTACCCTGTCCCTCAGCTTAATATACCCTGTCCCTCAGCTTAATTTACCCTGTCCTCAGCTTAATTATCCCTGTCCCTCAGCTTAATTTACCCTGTCCCTCAGCTTAATTTACCCTGTCCCTCAGCTTAATTTACCCTGTCCCTCAGCTTAATTATCCCTGTCCCTCAGCTTAATTTACCCTGTCCCTCAGCTTAATTTACCCTGTCCCTCAGCTTAATTATCCCTGTCCCTCAGCTTAATTTACCCTGTCCCTCAGCTTAATTTACCCTGTCCCTCAGCTTAATTTACCCTGTCCCTCAGCTTAATATACCCTGTCCCTCAGCTTAATTTACCCTGTCCTTCAGCTTAATTATCCCTGTCCCTCAGCTTAATTTACCCTGTCCCTCAGCTTAATTTACCCTGTCCCTCAGCTTAATATACCCTGTCCCTCAGCTTAATTTACCCTGTCCCTCAGCTTAATTTACCCTGTCCCTCAGCTTAATTTATCCCTGTCCTTCAGCTTAATTTACCCTGTCCCTCAGCTTAATTTACCCTGTCCCTCAGCTTAATTTACCCTGTCCCTCAGCTTAATTTACCCTGTCCTGCAGCTCAACACGTTGTGCCAAGAGACCACTTTTTTTTGACAAGCTATGTTTTAAATACTGTAATGTTTACATGAATTCTGGCAGTGGTGGAGTACCCAATTATCATACTTGAGTAAAAGTATAGATACCTTTAATTGAAAGTTACTCAAGTGAAAGTCACCCAGTAAAATACTACTTGAGTAAAAGTAAAAAAGTATTTGGTTCTATATACACTTAGGTATCAAAAGTACATTTAATTGCTAAGATATATTTAAGTATCAAAAGAAAATGTATAAATCATTTCAAATTCCATATATTTCATGTCTTTAAAATATACGGATAGCCAGGGGAACACTCCAACAATCAGATTTCATTTACAAACTATGCATTTGTGTTTAGGTGAGTCTGCCAGGTCAGAGGCAGTAGGGATGACCATGTGTTATCTTGCGTGAATTGGACCATTTCCCTGTCCTGTTAAGCATTCACCATGTAATGAGTACTTTTGGGTGTCAGGTCAAATGTATGGAGCAAAAAGTACATTATTTTCTTTGGGAATGTAGTGAAGTTAAAGTAAAAGTTGTCAAAAATATAAATAGTAAATTAAAGTACAGATATCCCCAAAACACTGCTTATGTAGTACTTTAAAGTATTTTTACTTAAGTACTTTAGACCACTGAATTCTAATTATATGTTGATATCTTTGTTCGAAAGAATACTATATTTCCCTTGACGGAGTGACGCTGAATGTAAAAGAGGGCTCAACTTTTTTATTTAACCTTTAGGCAAGTTAGTTAAGAACATATTCTTATTTGCAATGACGGCCTAGGAACAGTAGGTTAACTGCCGTGTTCAGGGGCAGAACGACAGATTTTTACCTTGTCAGCTGGGAGGATTTGATCTAGCAACCTTTCGGTTACTGGCCCAATACTCTAACCACTAGGCTACCTGCCTCCTCAAAAATACCCTACTCTCCCCTACACTAAAAGGGCGTTATCATAACGTTCACAATTTCACAGTATTATTACAACCTCATAGTGTGGAAATATACACTGAGTGTATAAAACATTAGGAACACCTGCTCATTCCATGACATAGACTGACCAGGTGAATACAGGTGAAAGCTATGATCCCTTATTGATGTCACTTGTTAAATCCACTTTAGTTGGTGTAGATGAAGGGGCAGAGACACGTTAAAGAAGGACTTTTAAGCCTTGAGACAATTGAGACATGGATTGTGTATGTTTGCCAGTCAGAGGGTGAATGGGCAAGACAAAATATTTAAGTGCCTTTGAACGGGGGTATGGTAATATGTGCTAGGCGCACCGGTTTGAGTTGTCAAGAACTGTAACACTGCTGGGCTTTTCATGCTCAACAGTTACCCGTGTTTTATCAAGAATGGTCCACCACCCAAAGGACATCCAGCCAACTTGACACAACTGTGGGAAGCATTGAGTCAACATGGGCCAGCATCCCTGTCGAACCCTTCCGACACCTTATAGAGTCCATGCCCTGAAAAATTTAGGCTGTTCTGACTGTTCTTAGGAAGGTGTTAAAGTAAAAGGTTTTGTACACTCAGTGTATATAAAACACAGGAAAATCACGTTTTGGAATTCACTTTGTCTTTAAGTACAAACCTTTCACACCTGCTACTTCTAGTACATCCTGTCTGTCTATCTGTACCTGAGGCTGAAATGTAGAATTTAAAAAAAAATGTTTATAAACCCACTCAGATTTATCATTATATTATGTCAAATGTAATTTCCCAAGACATGATGCTGGTGCTGGGAGTTGTGTTCTACTGTATATATATATAGTCCTATAGGTTGTGGCCTACTGCATGTGTCTATTCTATTTCACAGTATGCGGACACTAGTGTGGAAAATGTGTTTTATAAAACATTTTGTGACAACTGCTGATGTAAAAAGGGCTTTATAAGATACATTTGATTGAGTCTCTTAAGGGTGTGTCCTACTGAACATGTTATGTGGGGTGTGGACCATGTGAATTTGTACTGTCTAGCTGTGTCCATGCTCTTTCTTTCTTTCTTTCTTTCTTTCTTTCTTTCTTTCTTTCTTTCTTTCTTTCTTTCTTTCTTTCTTTCTTTCTTTCTTTCTTTCTTTCTTTCTTTCTTCTTTCTTTCTTGTCTGTTTCCTCTCTTTCCCTCGCTTTCTCTCACTTCCCCCTGCTCTCTTTTTTTTCTCTCTCTCTTACCAGTAGGCCGTTGTGTTTTCCTCTGAACAGCCTCAAGTCCACAACTAGCAGGGACACAGGCATCTGGCTTGAAGAATGATTAACTAATATCAGTATTGCTCACAATCTGTTGATTTACGAGTTATTAGTCTCACCTGGCTTTAGTCATGTTGGTGAATGTTGTGACATAATAGTTGTTGTTGTTAAGTGTTGTTTTCCACAGAGAGAGGCCTCACTCTCTGAGGGTTGTCAGGGAGAGTTGAGATTTGCAAAAATAAAAAAACATTTCCAATTCACACATGCTATTAACACACACATGTACATGTGTGAAATAGTACAAATATAAGCACCCATTACATGATTATTAATATTATTCTTGGCTGCCACACCCACCCCTTGGTAGACTCTGGCTGGGATCTGAAGCCAGTTCATTAAAGGTTCAGTGCAGTCATTTTATCTCAATATCAAATCATTTCTGGGTAACAATTAAGTACCTTACTGTGATTGTTTTAAATTAAAATGGAAAAAAATAGCAATTTCTCAAGCAATAATTTTGCTTGGACTGACTGGGAGTGGTCTGAGTGGGGAGAGGAAAACTGTTATTGGCAGAGAGGTTTGGAACTATCTTTCTTATTGGTCTATTAACAAATTTACTCCATGGTGATGTCACCATCGAAGGCCAAACTCCATCCCTCCAAAACAGGCAAAAATTTCAAGCGGTCAAACAGCACTTACACTAAAAGGGCATTATCATAATTTTCACAATTTCACAGGCAAATTTACATTCAATGATGAGACCGCCCATTTCCAAATGACAGAGGCAAATGCAGCACATTGCAATGCTCGCAGTTCTACCTCCAGTTACTGCAGGTGCATTTGAGCCCCGCGCTCAACAATGCCTGCCGAAGCTGGTAAATAGCAAATTTACAAATACATTTAAAAATGTTAAACATTAAGACACGATCATTAAAAGTAACTCATCAAGGTGAGATGAAGTAAAACTCATATAGGCCTATGTTTATATTATTAAACCTAATCATTTTTAGGGTTATTTTTATTTCCCTGGACTTACTTTAATTGTGTACATTTGAATATAGGAAATGACATATAGTCAATAATATTGTGTCTAAATGGTTGCCTTTTTAAAGTAGATTCAACACATCATGTTTTACAGTGTACTGAGAATGTGTCAGTACACATGTGTTGTTTCCCACCATTTGTTCATTCTGCTACATCCCATCCCCTTCTTTGATCATCAGCTGTTGTCAAACACACATGGATCTGAAAATACTATTATCTTCCTCAATATTGTGCAGCGAATTCTACTAGATAAAAGGGTGAAATTAGTATGACATCCTGGCATTTAAAGCATACTCAATTTTTAAAATGTCACATACTATAACACTTTCTGTTTTTACATGCCAAAAATGGCTTCTATTTAGAACGCAGGTATGGATATTCCTACATAGACATGTCCTACATTCCTACATGTCTTCATGTAAAGACAGGAGCAGCAGTAACTATTCTAGATCAGTGGTTCCGTAGAATTTTCTAGATCAGTAGTTCTGTGAACCACCTGGATTCTACTGTGAACCTCCAGATAATCTAAACAACTGGTATATATGAAACGGCACGCTATTCCCCACAGTGCATCATCCTGTTGTCCATTGTGCTCTGTCTGGCCAAAAGTAATGTGTTATTCTACAGGGAGAAACAACAACAGGGGTCTACGCCGCCACACAATAGAAATACCTGACAACACATTGTTCTAACTCAGGGTTTCCCAAACTTGGTCCTGGGGCACGTTTTGGTTTTTACCCAAGGATTCAAATAACCAACTCATTATCAAGCTTTGTTTATTATAAATCAGCTGTGTAGTGCTAGGGCAACAAAAAAATGCATCCAGGGGGTGCCCCATGCAGGACCAAGTTTGGTATCCCCTGTTCTAACTCACCTGAACATTACCTGTCAATCACCTCACGCATTGGCAAGGTTACCCACACAATTACTCATTAACTCTCACAGCTTATTGTACAATATAGATTCCATACAAGCTCTAACAGTCTCATGTCAGAATTAGACGTCCATCCATGTTTCTCAAATGTCCAATTTTGAAGTTGTTCCAAACAAAGTGTTTAAGGTTAGGCATTAACTCAGAATTCTTAAGTTTAGGCATTAACTCTGAATTCTTAAGGTTAGGCATTAACTCTGAATTCTTAAGGTTAGGCATTAACTCAGAATTCTTAAGTTTAGGCATTAACTCAGAATTCTTAAGGTTAGGCATTAACTCTGAATTCTTAAGGTTAGGCATTAACTCTGAATTCTTAAGGTTAGGCATTAACTCAGAATTCTTAAGTTTAGGCATTAACTCAGAATTCTTAAGTTTAGGCATTAACTCAGAATTCTTAAGTTTAGGCATTAACTCTGAATTCTTAAGGTTAGGCATTAACTCAGAATTCTTAAGTTTAGGCATTAACTCTGAATTCTTAAGTTTAGGCATTAACTCTGAATTCTTAAGGTTAGGCATTAACTATGAATTCTTAAGTTTAGGCATTAACTATGAATTCTTAAGTTTAGGCATTAACTCAGAATTCTTAAGTTTAGGCATTAACTCTGAATTCTTAAGTTTAGGCATTAACTCTGAATGGTTAAGTGTTAAGGTTTTGGGTTTTGATGTCCTCAGATATGAATAGATGTCGAATACTGACTTGTGTCACAGGTGAACTGCCTGAGATTGCTTGAATCTGCGCTGTGTGTGTAAATGGAGCCCATGTTGTGTATTCTCTTTAGGTTCTTATGACAATGACAAGTTACAGTATATTACAGTCTGTTACAGTATATTATAGTCTGTTACAGTATATTACAGTCTGTTACAGTATATTACAGTCTGTTACTGAATGTCAGAGTCAGAACTGCCCATGTAGTTAAACTCCTTGAGTTGTAGTTTGCCCTGCTTTTATTACAGCACTGTGTAGGAGAGGGTCTGCTCCCTCTCTCTCATTCTCTTGACTCTGTGTGTTTGTGTGGATGTGTGTGTGTGGGGGGGGTGTAACTCTGCCAATATCAGCCAGCCTCTTATAGTTCCTATAGGTAAAGCCCTCGCTCTGTAATGTTGTGGAGCCTCCAAACACAAACATTCTGTTCTCTTCTCTTCCCTAGGTTGTCTATTTAACACACACAGAATATAGGAAGGAGGCTTTCTATTTAACACACACATGGAATATAGGAGGGAGTCTGTCTATTTAACACACACATGGAATATAGGAGGGAGGCTGTCTATTTAACACACACACACATGGAATATAGGAGGGAGGCTGTCTATTTAACACACACATGGAATATAGGAGGGAGGCTGTCTATTTAACACACACACACATGGAATATAGGAGGGAGGCTGTCTATTTAACACACACATGGAATATAGGAGGGAGGCTGTCTATTTAACACACACATGGAATATAGGAGGGAGTCTGTCTATTTAACACACACATGGAATATAGGAGGGAGGCTGTCTATTTAACACACACATGGAATATAGGAGGGAGGCTGTCTATTTAACACACACACACATACAGAATATAGGAGGGAGGCTGTCTACTTAACACACACATGGAATATAGGAGGGAGGCTGTCTATTTAACACACACATGGAATATAGGAGGGAGTCTGTCTATTTAACACACACATGGAATATAGGAGGGAGGCTGTCTATTTCACAGATACACACACACACGGACACACAGGACACACGGACACAGAATTTTTAGATTTTACCTTTATTTAACTAGGCATGTCAGTTAAGAACAAATTCTTAATTCTTTTCAATGACAGACTAGGAACAGTGGGGTAACTGCCTTGTTCAGAGGCAGAACGACAGATTTTTACCTTGTCAGCTCGGAGATTCAATCTCGCAACCTTTCGGTTACTAGTCCAACGCACTAACCACTAGACTACCTGCCGGCCCAATATAGAGGGAGGCTGTCTATTTAACACACACATGGAATATACTGTATCTGTACAATATATCTTTATAGAATCTGAAACACAGACTGTCTGAGCAAAATTCGGTGCCGACCTGGCTAGGCTGGGAGATTTGGGAGAGGACAGGGAGTGCTTCTCACGGTCTCCCTAATCTTTGTCGGCTGGGTAGTGATACAGTATGTGCGAAGGATACCTACTGTTTGTGTGTGAAGGTATGTGCGTAAGGAGCCTGTATAAAATGGATGGTTTTGTTCAACGGACTAGGACGTCCTCGTGAATAAACATTTTGGCTATTCAACCATAATCTTACAAATTCAGGTTTGCAGACTGAGCAGTTTAATTGAAGCTCAGTTTATGAACATTGATAACATAATTCATATAACACTAATACATACTGCTCCTTAAAACTACTGTTCCTTAAGACTACTGTTCATTAAGACTACTGTACCTAATACATACTGTTCCTTAAGACTACTGTATCTTAAACATACTGCACATACATGTGGGTGGGGGATCCACATACAATTATACAGCGTGTTGCTGTTCTCCTCTGATATCAGAGCTTTTCTTAGCTGAATGACTTGTGTGTGTGTGCATGCGAGTGTGCATCTGTTTAATACAGATAGCCTCACTCTTATATTCCGTATGTGTGTGTGTGTTAAATAGACAGCCTCCCTCCTATATTCCATGTGTGTGTTAAATAGACAGCCTCCCTCCTATATTCTGTATGTGTGTGTGTGTGTTAAATAGACAGCCTCCCTCCTATATTCCATGTGTGTGTTAAATAGACAGCCTCCCTCCTATATTCCATGTGTGTGTTAAATAGACAGCCTCCTCCTATATTCCATGTGTGTGTTAAATAGACAGCCTCCCTCCTATATTCCATGTGTGTGTTAAATAGACAGCCTCCCTCCTATATTCCATGTGTGTGTGTGTTAAATAGACAGCCTCCCTCCTATATTCCATGTGTGTGTTAAATAGACAGCCTCCCTCCTAGTATATTGTTTTACCCTAATTCTGAATAAAACTACACACCTCATTAATGATACTTTTACTGATTGAAACTTCACACATCATTAATAATACTTTTATGATTCTAATCAATTTCATACAATTATATGGTTTCAGGGTGGAATATTCTAATCATTAATGTAAACATATAAATTCCATTATCAATCCACCATTAATGACTAAATAATAAACACTGAGATATCAAACACTAGATGGAAACATAAATGGTACACAAGAATAATCCAAACCAATACATGTATGTACATTCAATATTCATCCGTGACTGTTATAGGCCTATATCCAATTATAACTCTTCCTGTTAGGATTTTTATTACAATCTTCATAAAAAAACAGTCTAAACATTAAAAATAGTCTCATCCAACATTGGCTCCTCGTAGTTAAAAGAAACGGAGCCATCTACTAGGCCTGGAGGCTTGTACTCGTCATCCCACTGGCCGGAGCTCGGAATCGGTCCATATCTCACCATCTGTTGCGTCACTGACCTCTCCAGAGTCCTGGTGATCAAACCTCTCACGCATGGGACCAAACAACATCCACACAGAACCAAAACACTCATACAGGTGAAAGTTGCCCACAACACAGTGATTATGAAATTTTTCCATTTCCCAAACATACTGTCAAACCACTTTGTTAGAGAATTATCCAGCCCAGAGTTTTCTGCTAATTCGTGAGCTAATGTGGTTAAACCAGCTAGGGCCTTGATCACTGATCCATCTGGAGCTGTGTTATCGGGGATGAAAGTACAACATTCTGATCCGAATATCACACACACCATACCCTTATCAGCCAGTAACATATCCAATGCTATTTTATTCTGCCATACCATCAAACTAGTAGCAGCTGTTTGATCTGCTAACCCTTTTATCGCATCTCTAGTATAATTGGTGAACCGCTGTTGGTTATAGTAGATATAATTTATCCAATCTACATTTTTATTGAGGGTTGACCACCAGAAGATGCTTGATTCCAATCCAGCCCATATCTGATTCCAATCCAGCCCATATCTGATTCCTAGCTTTGAACTCATCAGGCACCCCCCTTGGAACCCCAATGCTATTGATGTAAACTCTATTGTCAAAGGACCCTGATGGAGCACTCCTTCTTTCTCTTCTACCTGGCACTAGGTCTTTGTGTTGGATAAGGGTGAAGGGCATGCCTAACTGCACTAGTGCACAAATACCGGTCCAATTTGTAGGCAGGTTAGGCCACAGCTTCATACCTCCACACCCCACCAAACATCCGCTCTAGGCCTTTTTATCTTACTAAAGTCCTCGGGAACTCAACCATCCAGTCAGGTCCCTCATTGTCTTGTCGGTTGTAACATTCTCTGTCCTATTGCATGTTCTTACTTCCCCTACGTCCCACCCATGTGTGATGTATCGAGCCATACAATAGTAATTTCCTCCTGTAACTGTGAAAGGGGGAAGTCTGGATGTAATGGGCACATGGGGATACAGATAATGCAGATCAATGCAACTGTCATTGTATGGCTTCCCTGCCTTCATGAACAGCTTTACCATACAGGCCGTTCCCCTGGGTGAATCAATTCCAACAAGTGGAAACGCGGTGGTTGTCAACTGAGGTTTGGCTATGGCACAGGCTTAACATTCTTCTTTAGCTACTGATCTGGCTGTATACTGAATCCATTCCAACCATAGGTTGGAATCCCCAAAACCAGTTTCCACCTCAATCACTTCCTTCAGATCTTTCATCTGAACTATCCGCACCGGTCCCTGGCTCTGGACGACTCCACGGGTAATGTCCGTTTCGTCAGGGGTACTGCTGGTATTCTGGATGGCTGTAGAACTCTCGCCAGCTCTATCCTCTGTTACCCGGAATGGTACTGTAGTGTCAACCGAAACCTGGTCAAAACCAACATACCATAACCCTAGATCCTCTTTCTTTACATTTTTAATGGTAATTCGTACCTTTATGCAATACTTCCCTTGCTCCAGGTTACAGTCAAAAACCCTCACCTTCACTATACTCCATCTTCTTCCATACTGGGTATGTGGATTTATATAACCCTCTCTCTCAGTGTGAGCTATGACCTGTTTCCATGAACTACATGGGGACCTGCACAGATATCTTCCATAAAGGCTCATAGTTCTAGACTGCCAAGGGGTTAGAGACCCCATTTGGTCTACATAGAACTCGACTGTCTCGCTATTATTTAGAATGAATTAGTCTTTCAATTTAACCTAAACAAGCTATTCAAATGTTCAGTTTATATCTTAAACAAACACTAACATCCGTATCTTTCCAGGCAAAATATATCAATAGTTGTTTTACAATCCGAAACCCAAATTTTAGTCTATCGCATCTAGGCTGAGATACAAACCAGAGTGTCTCGTGTGGTAGGCAAGAATTCTACCACTGGACCACCAACACAATTGAAATGACAGAGACGCAAATTACCCTATTATCATAAATATCTGTAGTAAAATCAGGCACGTACTACCGAGACAATTCCCAGAAAATAGCCCTAATTTAAAGGTCCAAGCATTTCTCCAGCGAGGAATCTCATTAATCTCGCTCTCGTTGTCTCTGCCTCTCTCTTTCTCTCCCGATTGTCGCACCTGTCCTTCCCCTTATGTTTGCAATTTCGGTGGTTGTGTCCTACTCAGTCACAATGTTTACAGGGAGCCTTACATTCCTGGGTGAAATGTCCTGTCTCATCGCAATTGAAACATTTTCTATTCTCCTTAACCTTTCCTCGACAACATTCCCCTGAAAAGGCAGCATGCGAATTTCAAACATATAAACATATAAAAAAATATGTAACTTTCACACAGCAAATGAAAAATAAACATCTTGTTAATCTACCCATCGTGTCCAATTTAAAAAATGCTTTACAGCTAAAGCACAACATATGATTATGTTAGGTCAGAGTCAAGTCACAAAAACACACACAGCTATTTTCCAGCCAAATATAGGAGTCACAAAAAGCAGAAATATAGATACAATTAATCACTAACCTTTGATGATCTTCATCAGATGACACTCATAGGACATCATGTAACACAATACATGATTGTTTTGTTCGATAATGTGCATATTTATATCCAAAACTCTCAGTTTACATTGGCGTGGTATGTGCAGTAATGTTTTGATTCCAAAACATCCGGGGATTTTAGCAGAAATACTCATAATAAACATTGAGAAAAGATACTAGTGTTATTCACAGAATTACAGATATACTTCTCTTTAATGTAACTGCTGTGTCAGATTTCAAAAAACTTTACGGAAAAAGCATAATCTGAGAACGGCGCTCAGAACTCAAAACAGCCAGAGTAATAGCCGCCATTTTGGAATCAACAAAGTTAGAAACAACACCATAAATATTCACTTACCTTTGATGATCTTCATCAGAAGGCACTCCCAGGAATCCCAGTTCGACAATAAATGACTGATTTGTTCTATAAAGTTCCATAATTTATGTCAAAATAGCCACTTGTTGCTAGCGTGTTCAGCCCAGTAATCCATCTTCATGAGGTGCGAGAATTTCATCCAGACGTGTCATGAGACCGAGGCTCTCTGCCAGACCACTGACTCAAACAGGTCTCATGAGCCCCTCCTTTATAGTAGAATCCTCATTCAACTTTCAAAAGACGGTTGACATCTAGTGGAAGCCCTAGGAAGTGCAACCTTATCCATATCTCAATGTTTACTCGGTAGGCAAAGCTTTGAAAAACTACAAACCTCAGATGTCCCACTTCCTGGTTGGATTTTTCTCAGGTTTTCGCCTGCCATATGAGTTCTGTTATACTCACAGACATCATTCAAACAGTTTTAGAAACTTCAGAGTGTTTTCTATCCAATACTAATAATAATATGCATATATTAGCATCTGAGACAGAGTAGGAGGCAGTTCACTCTGGGCACACTATTCATCCAAAAGTGAAAATGCTGCTCCCTATCCCAAAAAGGTTATATATTGTACAGATATAATGTTTTACCCTAATTCTGACTAAAATTACACACATCATTAATTATACTTTTACTGACTAAAACTACACACATCGTTTATAATAATTTTATGATTCATGATTTATTTAATTTATGATTTATGACATAAAATTATATGGTTTCAGGGTGGAATATTCTAATCATTCATTTAAACATATAAATTCCATTATCAATTAGGTACAGTAGTCTTAATGAACAGTAGTCTTAAGTCTCTGTCTTTCTTTTCCTGACATACAGTACATATAGTACACACACATTATGACATGCCTGCCTTGGTCATTGTTGATGGATTGTGTTTCAGGACTATTGATTCTGGTCTTTAGAACAGGGATGGGCAACTCCAGTCTCTGAGGGTCATAGAGTGTGTAGACTTTTGTTCCAACTCAGCTCGAACACCTAATTCAACTAGTCAGCTATTCAGTGTGGCCCATTAAATCAGAAGGTGGATCAGGAGTAGGGCTGAAACAAAAGCACACACTCTGCACACACTGTGCCCCACTAGGGCCAGCTGGCCATGTCTGGTTGAGAGAAAGAAGAGTGTTGGAGTGAGAAGGTAGTCTGCTGTTTCGCCTCTACACTCTCTGGCACAATGCTGCACCTTACTTACAATAGGGGAATATCACTGCCCCCTATGACTGCAACGCACACACACACACACACACACACACATACACACACACACACACACACTAGAGTAGTCCTGCCAATCTGAAAGTCGACGTCTGTCTGAATATTTATTGATGATGTTATAAAATGTGATGTGGGACACCATACCTGTTGCCTGCTAAAGGAAAAGTATGTTCCTCTCTCCAGAAGACCCTGCTGCTGAGCCAGAAACAAAGGAAGCAGAGGCAGAAGCAGCAGAGCCTGAGGCAGAAGCAGAGGAAGTAGCCGCAGAGGAGGCCCCAGCAGCTGAGGAGGGCCCGACAGGAGAAGTGGAGGAGGCTGCAAGTTCTGAGGTTGCTCTGACTACAGACCAAGAGGCTGCAGCTGCAGAAGAGGAGGCTCCGACTACAGACCAAGAGGCTGCAGCTGCAGAAGAGGAGGCTCCGGCTACAAAGGATGAGGCTGCAACTGCAGAAGGAGAGGCTTCGACAGAGGACACGGAAGTAGTAGAAGAACCAGCAGTGGAAGTAGAGGTGGCCCCTGAAGCTGAGCCAGAACCAGGTGAGCCACACGCACACGCACATACGCACATACGCACGCACGCACACACACACACACACACACACACACACACACACACACACACACACACACACACACACACACACACACACACACAGTTGTTAATGGTTATTGTTGTGTTTCAAAGGGGAGGTGGCAGAACCAGAAGCAGAGGAACCTGCTGTAGAAGAGGAAGCTGCAGGTCAGACACCCCTTATAACTACAGTACATTCATGACCTTTGCATGTCTATTAAGTGTATGTGACCCATTTCCATTCATTTAGCTGTATGGTAGTGTTGTGTATGAACAAGTTCTTGGATCCATTTGTCCTTACTTTTGGGAATCTAAAGTGGAGGGGCTGGAGGTTCAGGTGAAGTCGGTGGGGAGAGTCAATTTAGTTTGCCTTCTGAGGACTGACTGACAGAGTCAACAGCCTGCCACAGCAACAGATCCTGACATTCTAGCCAATGACCTTTTAGAGTTCCCACAGGACAATGTAGAAGTTCAATTATAGACAAAATGTATGTTGGAATGCAAGGCCAAAGTGTCCTGAAAGAAGTTTTAAACTGTTGAACTCAAACTGTATATCCAAATATATTGATACTGTGATTCTGCCAGTGTGTAGGCCTCAATGCACTCTCCTCTAACAGTGTAAATTAAAATGAATTTATATTAGTTTTCTCCTTCAAAATACACATGCTGGCATACACACTCACCCCCATCCCTCTCTGTGTAGTTCTTACTTTATTATGAAATGTGTGTTTAATGCCTAGATTCACTCCAGACCGTGGAAGATCGACTTCATGGCTGACTTCACATTTAAAGATAATTTACGTTTGAACTGGCATAATGAGCTCAGCCGCCCCCACATTCCCATGTTCACAGAGACTGCATACACGGAAGACGCTGAAACGCAGTCGAACATGGGAACATAGCCTTTAAAGGGCGGCTGAACTCACCGTTTTTGCCTGGGCTTGCTCCTAGGTTTTCTGCTGCTCATTAAAAAAAAGTGATTTGCGTAATGGGGTGTGGTTCGATGTGGGTGTGCTATGATCGCTATATCGTACCCTGGAAGTTATTGTTGTTTGTCCCTCTTGAATCCTCGCAGCCACAACATAGCCACAACCACTTCACTCTCAAAATAGTTTATTAATTGAAGATACACTATATATACAACGGTATGTGGACACCCCTTAAAATGAGTAGATTCGGCTATTTCAGTCACACCCATTGCTGACAGGTGTATCTGGAGTGGTGTAAAGCTTGTCGCTATTGAACTCTGGAGCAGTGGAAATGCATTCTCTGGAGTGATGAATCACGCTTCACCATCTGGCAGTCCGACGGATTAATCTGGGTTTGGCAGATGCCAGGAGCACGCTAACTGTCTGAATGCATAGTGACAACTGTAACGTTTGATGGAGGAGGAATAATGGTCCATACAGAAGTGGTTTGTTGAGATCAGTGTGAAAGAACTTGACTTGCCTGCACAGAGCCCTGATCTCATTCCCATCAATCACCTTTGGGATGAATTGGAACACCAACTGCGAGACAGGCCTAATCGCCCAACATCAGTGCCCAACCTCACTAACACTCTTGTGGCTGAATGGAAGCAAGTCCCTTGCAGCAATATCCAGTGGAAAGCTTACCCAGAAGAGTGGAGACTGTTATAGCAGCAAAGGGGGACCAACTCTATATTAATGCCCATGATTTTGGAATGAGATGTTCGATGAGCAGGGGTCCACATACTTTTGGTCATGTAGTGTAAATCAATAAATCTGTAATACATTTTGATGTTTCTGTCGGGGAGGTCTTAGTCGTGAAATTTCTGCTAAGGTGTTTTGTGCAGTATTTCTGAAGTATTTTTTTTTGCATGAAAACGAGTCAGCTGCTGCGGTGCTAAGCTAACTCACCATTGTTTAGAAACATGCTGTTAGTACGGACTGATTTCTGAGAATAGGTCTACAACTTCATCAGCAAGCTGTTAAACTATCCTTAATAAAGGACAAGCTACACACTGTTTATCAGTGCCCAAAATCAACAGCTAGCTAAGTTCCATTTTTGTCAATGAAGCTATCTAGTAGCTAGCAGGCACATTCAGCAAGCAGGCTACGTTAGCTAAATCAGCTTGTGTGCTTCGGTGCTGTTTTGTTTTTACAACTTTCTCACTATCTATTACCATCTAGTTGGCAGTGTTTCATAGGGAATCATGCTACAGAACAGGTTGTGATTGGACACAAGACGCTCGCAAATAGGTTTTGAATTTTGGAATAATGACAATTGACATTTGGGATGCAAGTGTGCACTGTCTAAATTCTCATTTTGCCCAAAACAGTGTGCAGATTCGAGTGATCACTGTCATATCAGCAAGTGGCCACTCGATAAAGGGCTTAGGGACCAAGTGTCCTTTCAACATAACAATGGCAATGTGTTTTCTTATGTAAACAAGTCTGAGGCGCTGCATAATGGACAGGTCTGTCTCGATGTCTGTAGGTTCTGCTATTATTAGAAATAGTGCGATCAGCGCAGCTGTTTCTCTGTGCATGACAATTCTCCCTAGGCGTTACCATCCCCGTGTAGTGGGCATCATTGAAATCAAAACCCAACCCTCAAATATCCAATGTATCTCGGAACGTAACAGATTCCCTAAATCTCGTAAATCTCGGTTTTGGAAGATACTGACTTTATGACCAGAATTATGCTATTTACACTTTGTGTAAATATAGGATGTTTCCAACCAGTTAAGATGTTTTTCGAGATCAGCTGCCCTTTAGAAGGTGCATAGCCGAAAGGGGCGATCAGATTAAATCCCGACCTAAATCACAGTTTAGATCTGTTTTCTGTGAGTGATAAGAGTGATGGGTTAAAATAGTATTACTGTAATAAGTATCACATTTGCCAATGATGTCCTCTCAGTATAGTCATGGTATCTGATAAAGGTCTGTTTGTTTCTCAGAGTCTGAAGCGGCGCCTGCACCAGAAGACGGAGGTAAAACACGTCAACACATTCACACCCCTCCTACCTCTAAACCCCTGATCTATTAACCATCACCTCTCACCTGCACACATTTACAGTTAGACATTGACATCTGAGTGGTGTTCATTAGGCCCAAAACACAAAACACTTGAAATGGAAAAATGTAAATATATAGCTCAGGTAGTACCTGCTCTGTTTTCAACGTGTTTTCCCCGGTATGCTGAACAAACAACTCTGCATCTCAGACAGTCATCAATCAACCTGCATGTGCTGCTTATATTTATCTGTGTTTATGGCTGTTTCTGTGTGTCTGTTTCCATTGCAGGTGAACTAGATCTGTCTGAAGCTGTTGAACCAGGTAAGGATGGTTTACTTACTGTGGTACTGTCAATACCAAAATAGCAGTATTCCCCTCTGCATTTATAAGACTGCAGATTTCTGATGAGACAGTAAAGATGGTTTACTATAGAACTAGTAGAACAAAACAGTTACTGTGTTTCAGAAGCTCTGTTATCAGACTCTCGCGAGGTGGCATTTATTAATGTTAGGTAATCCAGGTCACCTTCCACTGCTGCAGTTACAGCTAGGCCTACAACAGTGGTGTCACAGATACCACTAGTCTGTGCAGTCTGTAGTGCTACTGTAGTCCTCTGTGTTTAGCTTGGCCATTATTGCAGCAGTCCTATCTGTACTGACATCCATTCCAGGGCAGTGCTCTATGTTCTCATCCTCAAGGGACATTCCACCTGTTCTCTTCAGTTCTGGATGTTGTTCTTTACCATAATGACTGCCACAGCCGGGTTCTGTCAACAATCAGAATAGATACACCCGCGAGGTGTGACCATGCTCCAGAGTAGGCTACTCCCCTTACTCCAATGTAATTAGCCTACCTTTAGCGTCATCCTAAGCAAACTACTGACACGAGTTTTCAGCAGCCTCACATATCGTTATTAACATAAGTGAATGTTACAACAAATGATTTGCATGATACTTATTCTGCCTCTCTAATTTGTTAACCGGCCTTCTAACACTGACAGTAAAGCTAGCAAAGCTGTCGTATTATACTTTCTTCACTGTTTGTTAGATTTTTTGCAAGTTAGCTGACGTTAGCTGGCTGGCTAGCGAGAGAAGTTCATCTCAATCTAATTTGCTAGGCTTAGACACGTCATGTAACTACTTCCAGCCTTTGCCTGCCCTTGGAACGGTCTAGGTATATAGAAAAATTGATTATTTTTGGCTTGCCTATATGTCCTTTCAACTTGCCGGAAACCAGCTGAAGAGACAACCCTACTATTGCTCAAACAAAACGGTACCTAACAGCTTTTCGCATCTTAAAAGCAGGGTTAGTTAGCTAATTGAAGAAAGTCAATGTCAATAGGCTCTTTGGCTGATAATCATGACGTACATTCCATGCGACAGTCTGTTCATGCTAACATTTTTACGTTTAGAATGAAAGTGTTTTTTTAGGTATAATGTAGTTTGTTGATTAAGACAACAAAGTATTTAAAAAATGACCAACCAGACTTGATACATATGAATTAATTAAGCAGGGTTTATTAAAAATAGACATTTCCAAACAAATAGAAGAAGATGTTTCAGTATAATACAATACGCTATGAAAAAAGATACATTTATCAATAATAGCTGTAGATGACAAAAAGGCTTTTGACCGTCTTGAATGGCCTTTTCTATTAAAAACATTGTAAGCTTTCAACTTACCAGCTGAAATAATTAATTTAATACAAATATAATATACAGGGGGGCAATCAAGTATTTAGTCAGCCACCAATTGTGCAAGTTCTCCCACTTAAAAAGCTGAGAGAGGCCTGTAATTTTCATCATAGGTACACTTCAACTATTGACAGACAAAATGAGGAAAAGAAATCCAGAAAATCACATTGTAGGTTTTTTAATGAATTTATTTGCAATTGAAAACTCAATGCCCCCCTTGCTAAAAATATTTTCAGAATACTCTAAAATCTCAGGATATAAAACGTGGAAAATGTTATAATGGCAAAATAATAACTCACGGTGCAAGTCCTAATCCAGGCACTTGTCCTCTACCTTCTGGACTACTGCAACTCGCTCTTGGCTGTTGTAAACCCCTGCAACGTATCCAGAATGCACAACCTGCCTGGTTTTCAACCTTCCCAAGTTCTCTCATGTCACCCCGCTCCTCCACACACTCAATTGGCTTCCAGTCGAAGCTCGTATCCTCTACAAGACTATGGTGCTTACCTATGGAACAGCAAGAGGAATTGCCTTTCCCTACCTTCAGGCTATGCTCAAACTCTACACCCCAGCCCGAGCACTCCGTTCTGCCACCTCAGGTCTCTTGGCCCCCCCACCCCTACAAAAGAGCAGCTCCCGCTCAGCCCAATCTAAACACTTCTCTGTCCTGGCACCTGGCAATGGTGGAACCAGCTTCCCCCTGAAGCTAGGACAGCATATCTTCCAAACAGTATCTTAGTCCTCCTCACTTTGACCCCCCCCCAAAAAAATAAAACAAGCCGAACCAGCATTTGCACATGAACCGACCCCCTTTCTCTGACTCTACTGATAGCTACTTTGAGGAAAAATGACCTTTCTATTCCTGTGATATGTGGTTGTCCCACCTAGCTATCTGAAGATGAATGCCATTGAATGCCATTACTAAGTAAGAGCATCTTCTACATGACTCAAATGTAAAAAGTACAGATCTACACAGCAATCCTTTAAGTGTAAAACTAACAATAATCAATGCCTTCTGGGAATGATTTAGTACAAAAGTTATCGGCAGAGTCAGAAAGTTGGCTGTCATAAGTATTACAATGTAAATGTGCTTTTAATCTGTCTGCTTATTTCAAGACGTCATATGTGACTCACCACCTGGATTTGATATTATGTAGCAACATTTGAAATTGTGTTTTTTACATTGGATAAAAGGAGAGACTCAGAGCTACAAAATTATATATCATACACTGCATTTGAGGAACAATGGGAAAGTAATTCTGCTTTTAAAGTTGATAAACTTGTAAACTCACTTTTGAAAAAATGGCCTTTGAATATTTTGGTATCTAGTGAAGAGCTCTTTGTCTACACCCATTCAGCATCGTTCACATCCTCTTAAGCTTTAGCCCTCCCATCTCGTTTTGCTCTCGGAGCGTTCAGAGCGCACACTAGATGCTCTGGCCAATTATTTGTTTACCACTGGATAACATGAAAACAGCCTAACCAGCCAGTCAGTCATTCAGCCAGCCAACCTCTCACTCATGCTTTGCTGACACTGGCCATATTCAATGGGTGTTGTACCCTTTAGCTTAAGACTAGCTAAACAATGAACCTAGCTAGGTAAACTATGTGTAAGATCACACACATGTAACGATAACAAGCCAGCCACCTAACTTTACTTAGTTAAACATCAATGAACATATTGCCAAATCATGTTCTTACTAGCTAACCAACCATGTTCAATGGTTGCCAACGCAATGAAACAAAATAACCACAACCAAAATCTGTCTGTCTGCATGGAGATTGTCTCCTCAATGAATGGGGAAAGGTGCATTTATCCTGGGACACACCCGAGCCCAGGTGTGTCCCATTTCACTGACGACCCTCCGGGCTCCGCCCACCGACATCCTATTAAGGAAAACAAGAGCAAAGAGAAAGAATTCGGCAGACAGAGTGGGAGGGTCATCACACATGCAAGTTTGTTATTAAGGCACATGAAAGTTCACATGATCCAGAAGGCATTTCTGACAAAAAAGCACTTTGATAAAAAATAAAAACATTCAAAAAGCTCTGAAACGGGTCACATATTTATTTTTTATTTAACTAGGCAAGTCAGTCACAAATTCTTATTTACAGATTTTTACCTTGTCAGCCCGGGGATTCGATCTAACATCCTTTCACGATGGGTTGGCTGATGCTCTTTTTGTCAATTGTCTTGAAAAAACATATACTAAAAACTGGAAATCAACCAATTCTCCCTCATTAAGACAATCGAACAATCATATGCTTCATTATCTGAATATTGAAAGAGCGTGAGAGACAGAGAGAAACAAAATGGTGGAATTTGAGGACGTGGCAGAGAGTAGTGCAGGCACTGGAGATTGGGGTGGGAACAGGTGGGTCTGGGCATGGGTGATGTTGTTGATGTTTGTGTTTGTCTGTGTGTTGTTTTTTGTATGTGTATGTTTTGGTATCTATTGTTTGAAAAAAAATGTCAATAGAATCAACACATTTTTTTAAAGACTAACCAAGCATATCCTAAATGTTTAATTAGAATTATAAAAAAAATGAATATTGCCGTTGACGGATTATGAGTAAAGGAAGAACATTTCACATAATAGTAACGGAAGTGCCCTACGGCTGTACCCTACAGCACGTTAAAGCCATGCCTCGCCGTGAGAGAGAGAGAGAGAAAGAGAAAGAGAAAGAGAGTTAAAACAACTGAAGGACAAGAGTCTCTGTTCTTCTTCCTGTCTCACCTCTCTTCGATCCTCCCTGACAACCCCTGTCTCACCTCTCCTCCCTCCTTCACAGAAGCTGAGCCTGAAGCACAAGAGGAGAGCGAGCCCACAAAGGAGACACCCATGGGAGGGAAGAGCCGCCGAGGGGGCTCAGTTGGTTAGTATCTTATACTGGTGGTGGTGGCTACAACACATACAATATATAGGAATATATATATATATATACAGTGGAACCAGGCAGGCTAGAAAGTTATACAACACTATTAAATATAAATGTTATTACAGGCCCAGGCTAAAAGAACTGACTAAAGCACAATATAGAACCAGGCAGGCTTGCGAGTATGGAACCAGACACATGTCCTGAACATTCCTACATCATTATTGCTGTTGAATATCTTTATGTTTGAAGCCTGAAATGTCACTTGCTCCAGCATTAAAAGGATCCATATGCAAAGTTCAGCAGAGGGGCCAGAGCATCAACTACATTACAGACACTCTTTCCAGACCATACCACAGAAGCAGGCACTGTATATATATATATATATATATATATATATATACATTACCTTTACTAGGCAAGTCAGTTAAAAGGTATATATATATATATATATATATATATATATACATTACCTTTACTAGGCAAGTCAGTTAAAAGGTAAGGCACAAGGGGGTGTGGTATATGGCCAATATACCACGGCTAAGGGCTGTTCTTATGCACAATGCAACGCGGAGTGCCTGGATACAGACCTTAGCCGTGGTAAATTGGCCATATACCACACCCCCTTGTGTCTTATTGCTATTATAAACTAATTACCAACATAATTAAAGCAGAAAAAATAAACGTTTTGTCATTTATACCACAGCTGTCAGCCAATCAGCATTCAGGGCTCAAACCACCCAGTTTATAATATGTGAATTATTGTGGATGTGTTAGTGTGTGTGTGTTTTATTTGTGTGTGTGTTATGTTAATAATTGTGTGTTTCTTTCTATTCTCTTCTGAACAGGCACAGCGGAAGCTCAAGGTAAGTCCTTCTCCCTCCCTCTCTGTCTTTTTTCTCTGTGTCCATCCTGTGGAATGGTTTTTAGTTTCCATACTGTGGAATGGTTTTTAGTTTCCATCCTGTGGAATGGTTTTTAGTTTCCATCCTGTGGAATGGTTTTTAGTTTCCATACTGTGGAATGGTTTTTAGTTTCCATACTGTGGAATGGTTTTTAGTTTCCATCCTGTGGAATGGTTTTTAGTTTCCATCCTGTGGAATGGTTTTTAGTTTCCTAACTGTGGAATGGTTTTTAGTTTCCATACTGTGGAATGGTTTTTAGTTTCCATCCTGTGGAATGGTTTTTAGTTTCCATACTGTGATAGCGGGGATCATTGATGGGGGCTAAGTGTTTTACCTGTCCCTTCTTGTCTCAGAGGGTTCTCTCCCCCACATTCCATTTCTATCGTGTGTGTGTGTGTGTGTGTGTGTGTGTGTGTGTGTCTGCGTATGTGCGTATGAGGACACGGTGTCCTCTCAGACACTACTGAGCACGTGCAGACAGTGTGCATGGGGGATGTGTAGTTTCTATAGTACCTGCCTAAACCGCCCACCTGCGAACGTTTGGTGCAGTTTATTACTGTGTAATGAAATTCCGAAAATCTTGAAATCAGCATTTCTCCTACCACTTTTAAAAGGGGGAGATCCAACTCTTTTAAATATTTATAGGCCAATCTCAAAGCTGTCAACCCTGGTGAAAATACTTGAAACCCTTGTGAGTGAACAGCTAAAAGAGTTTTTATTTACTTACTCTATTTTACCAATCGGGCTTCAGGAAGAAGCATAACACAATTACAGCAGCCATGAAGGTTTTAAATTATATCACTGAAGCCATTGACAAAAAACAGCACTGTGTCTCACTTTTTATTGATCTCTCTTAGGCTTTTGATACAGTTGATCATGCTATACTAAGGCAGAGAATGTCAAGTGTAGGTCTTTCAGTGCATGCAGTTGCATGGTTTGCTAACTATCTGTCTGATAGAACTCAGTGCACTCAATTTGATGGGCTTATGTCTGTTAAATTGTCTGTCTTTAATGGTGTGCCCCAAGGCTCTGTACTTGGTCCTCTCTTATTCACTATTTAAATAATTGATTTAGACAAAATTGTCCAGAATGCGCAACTTCATTTTTATGCTGATGATACTGTTATTTACTGTTGTGCCTCGTCTCTTACAAAAGCTTTCCAGAACTAGCAAACTGCTTTTTATACTGTTCAACATACCTTGTGTCAATTGAAGCTTATCTTCAATACTGACAAAACTAAACTAATGGTGTTTTCTAAAGCAAGAAATAGACCTCTGAACCTTTTACCACCTGTCAGGGCAAGGAGATTGAGGTTGTAACCTCATATAAATATCTTGGAATTTTAATTGATGACGGCCTCTTTAGAATTGCATATTCAACAACTTACCAAAACATTTAAGCTGAAATAGGGATTTTATTTTAGGAATAAGGCCTGTTTTTCTTTTGAAGCCAGAAGGAGGCTAGTATCAGCTACATTTATGCCTTTACTAGACTATGGGGATATTGTAACGGCTTTCTTTAGGTGAAGTAGAGGCGGACCAAAATGCAGCGTGGTGGTTATTCATGTTCTTTAATTTATAAAGACACTACACATGAGATAACTAACAAAAAACATGAGAAAACCTAAAACAGTCCCATCTGGTGCAAACACAAAGACAGGAACAATCACCCACAAACACACAGTGAAACCCAGGCTACCTAACTATGGATCCCAATCAGAGACAATGACTAACACCTGCCTCTGATTGAGAACCATATCAGGCCAGACATAGAAATAGACAAACAAGACATCCAACATAGAATGCCCACTCAGATCACACCCTGACCAACCAAAACATAGAAACATACAAAGCAAACTATGGTCAGGGTGTGACAGATATTTTATATATGAATGCTTCCACTCAGTGTTTGAGATCAATTGACACCCTTTACCATGGCACTTTGAGATTTATTTTAAACTGCAAAACCCTTACGCACCACTGCACTTTGTATACCAGGGTTGGCTGGCCTTCTTTAGTCACTTGTGGGCTCAGGCACTGGTGTACTTTTATTTACAAAGCCATTTTGGGTTTACTAACTTTTTATTTGGGCATTTTTATTGTTCAGAAATGTGGTGGGTACTCTCTTCGTTCCCTCGACTTTATCCTGCTAACTGTTCCAA
This sequence comes from Oncorhynchus tshawytscha, assembly GCF_018296145.1. Classification (NCBI taxonomy): domain Eukaryota; kingdom Metazoa; phylum Chordata; class Actinopteri; order Salmoniformes; family Salmonidae; genus Oncorhynchus; species Oncorhynchus tshawytscha. The sequence goes on from NC_056454.1 coordinate 30,858,613, forward strand.
ATGTCCGAACTGAATTTGGTAAAAGGGCTTTTATGTATTCTGCGCCATCGTCTTGGAACACCTTACAAAATACTTTTAAACTTGTCCTGATTGGTGTTTTTACTGATGAATGATCTTGAGACTGATTCCCTGACCTGTCAATGTTTTTAATTTGCTGTTTTTGATTTTGTTATACTCTTGTGAATTCTATGGTTTTTACTAGATTATGTACTTGTAGGTTTTCATGTTGTTTGTTTGTAATAATTTTTGTAACGACTTGGTGCTGCCTATCTTGGCCAGGACGCTCTTGAAAAATAGATTTTGAATCTCAATGAGCCCTTCCTGGTTAAATAAAGGTTTAAACTTCTTGGTGACAGGGGGCAGTATTTTCAAGTCCGGATGAAATGCATGCCCAAATTCAACTGCCTGCTACTCATCCCCAGAAGATAAGATATGCATATCATTAATATGCCATCTTGAACTAGGGTCACTTGAAGTGTGCTGTTAGATAGAGGTGCGTGACCAGAAAGCATGCTACAGTTTGTTTTCCTGCTGTATTGAACACAGATCATCCCGTCTTCCATTGTATCAATTATTTACCTTAAAAATACCTAAAGTTATATTACAAATGTAGTTTGACATTTTTTGGCAAAGTTTACAGGTAACTTTTGAGATATTTTGTAGTCACGTTTCGCAAATTGGAACCGGTGTTTTTCTGGATCAAACGCGCCAAATAAATGGACATTTTGGATATATATTTCTGAAACCTTGCTCCATTTCCTGAAAACATTAAACACAAAACCTCATCTTCATTATTAAGCACTATTTACATATCCTCTGACTCCTCTTGCAAAATGAAACATTCGCCTCAAAACAGTTTTACCTGTGTTCAAAATCAAGCACGGCTCTCAAATCATAAACAAAGTGATCAAAATGATATACACTCTCAACCAGTCAGTAAACAATACACCGAAAAATAGAAAACACATTGTTCAAAACATACAATTCTCAGGGAGAAGTACATTTTTAATCTAAAAAATGATGAACTTTTGATGAACGAAAACATGTTCTATCATAGTGGCTCAAAATGGATCAGAAATTACTTCTCTGCTTTGCTCTTTGCAATTTTGTTCTTCCTCCTCCTTGTACCCCTATTTTTACAGTACTTTACCCTGCATCTCACAAACTTGTCCTTTGTCTCTGTGATACTTTAATTCTTGTTCTTTGTTGATATGAACCTGCAACCAGTCAAAATCTATTGAGCAGTTAGTACTGTTAATAAATGGAAAGCACAATGTTCAGGGCCATACAATTCATCCATTGTACAGCATACAGCCTACAATGCATTGTACTACAGTATCCATTCTCAGACTTTCTCCTTCCCACCTTCAACAACCTGTTTGCTCTCTGAACTGGCTTATATTGGTTGTGTCGCATCATTTGAAACAGGTTAAATCAATTTTGGTTGTGTTCAATCAATGACATATGTTCTCTATTTGTATTTGATTGTTGCCACTTGTGTTTACCAGTATGGATGACATGTGCATTAGAGTGCAGAATGTGGTTTGAGAATGAGAATGTGTTTAGAGTCTAAGTGAGATCTGCAAATTGTGTTTTATCATGTGAAATGGTTTAAGGTATTGACAACAGACTGCATAATTAGCTAAATGAGTCCAGGCAACTGAGAACTTTGTTCAGCCAATGGGTTTTAGTGTTTTAGCAATTGAGAAAAACTGTAAACTATGGTTGTTATTTCTTGTGTGTAGTGACTCTGTTGTGATGGCATTCCGCTCTGTCGTATTGTCTTACTGTATGTGCTTCGATTGACGCAGTGACAGCGTTAAGAACTGGATGTGTTGACAGAGTTAGTAGTTGTACCTGCTGACAGTTGTGTGGAGGGTAGTGTACTGACTGTAATTATTGGATGTATGTTTCAGAATACTCTCTGGCGTTTTAGACACGCATTATAATGCAAACACATACAACCTCACCACATTTCACAAGGAACGCCACTGCTCTGGACACAAGCAGAGCCCTACAGTGTATGAACAGTATGTCTGGATGCAACATACTGTATGTCTGAATGTAACAGCATCACACTGCACTACCTGATATGAAATAAATCTGCTGTGAAAATACTGTACAGAAGCACCTAATAGAACCACGCAACAAGCTGCATTAAAGGCAGCGTTATAACCAGTGTACTGTTGTCTCTATAGGGGCTAGCTCTGGCTCGGTTGTGAGCATTCTGTGTGCTATCGGCGTGGCGATCGTTGGAGCTGCCACCGGATACTTCGCCTATCAGAAGAAGAAGCTCTGTTTCAAGAACAGTGGAGGTGAGATACCATCAACTACATAATGTACAGTCTGTTAATGTAGCTACATTTACCACTAGAGAGAGAGAGAGAGATAAATTCATTCCCTGTCTCTCCATCAGGGGATGTAGTAAGTAGCCCTAAGGAGAAGGCTGAGACCCAGTCAGATCCCCAGGGTACGTAGTACGTAATGTCTTAATAAATCAAACTAATAAAACACTATTCTGCGGTGTGGTGTTGTGTTTGTCTGGTGTTGTGATTGTCCGGTGTTAATCCAGCATGTCCTTTTCTGGTTGCAGTTCTCAGCAATTTGCTGACTAATTCATCCTAGATCATCTGAGATTCTACTGGAAAAGAACCAGGACCAGCGGCAGAGTTTCCCACAACGCACACACACACACACGCATACGCATACACTCAAACACAGATTTGTCTCAATCTTTAGGCCTTGAACTGATATAGCTGTAAAACTGTGAGATAGTTGTGTGGGGTTATGCACCTTCAGTACCACGTTAGAGTGTGAGACCAATCAGTAGTATCTCTGTGTCTTCTAATGATCACATTTGTAATCTGTTTAAAGGGGTGACAGTTTCTGTCCACTAAACCGCACCGAAACAATGTATGCCTATTTCTACTAATACTAGTCCTGGGATGTACTGTACTGTAGCTCAGAACCTCATTCTATGTTGTCTATGAGAAGGCAGCGCAATTTATATGGATCTATCGTAAACAATGTGTATAGGCACAGCTCATGATTATTAGTTTCTAGGTTATTTTGGATAAAATGGCTCCTCTATTTGAAATGGTACCTTTGTTTGTTGTTGGTTTCTTGATTTAGCCTGGTCCCATGTTGATTGTGCTGTAGCCAACTCTTTTAGCCTGGTCCCATAATGAATGTAGCCAACTCTTCTCTCATTGTCAAGCCATACACATTTGGGGTAACAATTAAGGAACTCCGAGATGAGTTGGCTAAAGCTGCAACAGACTGGACCACCTGGCTAGTAGTGTTGTTCAGGAAGCTGTATGAGAGCTGGGAAGTGGAAGCTGTATGAGAGCTGGCAAAGAGGACAGAAGATGTCGCCCCTGTTGTGTGTTTGCTTGGTATTTTTGGGGGCTTGGAGACCTTTACCGGCGGGTTGTCTAAAATGTGACAATGAATGTGAACATTTATCAAATCAAATCAGAGTTTATTTGTTGCATGCAAAGGGTCGCAGATATAATTGCAGGGTACTGCTCTGTAGATGGTTCACCTGGCAGGCCTGATCACGATTCTATCTCACTACTAGTGCCAGTCTGAAATGGCTCCCTGTTCCCTCTATAGTGGAATTATTTTGGAGCCCTGCTATGAAAGGAATAGGGAGCCATTTTGGACATAGCTCTAGACCGGGGGGGTAAAGTAGTGACCCGCCGGACACTTCAATCCAGCCCGTGAGACATACCCCCTTTTCTCCCCAATTTCGTGGTATCCAATTGGTAGTTACAGTCCTGTCCCATTGCTGCAACTCCCGTACGGACTAGAGGTGAAGGACGAGAGCCAAGCGTCATCCGAAACACGACCCAACCAAACCGCACTGCTTCTTGACACAATGCCCACTTAACCCGGAAGCCAGCCGCACCAATGTGTCAGAGGAAACACCATACACCTGGCGACCGTGTCATGCGCCCGGCCCGCCACAGGAGTTGTTAGAGCACAATGGGACAAGGAAATCTCGGCCTGCCAAACCCTCTCCTAACCCGGACGACGCTGGGCCAATTGTACACCGCCTCATGGGTCTCCCAGTCATGGCCAGCTGTGACACAGCCTGGGATCAAACCCGGGTCTGTAGTGATGCCTCAAGCACTGCAATGCAGGAGGCCCCCAAAATGATTTTAACAAACAATTGGTCCCCCAATTGTTGAATTTCAAAATCCCGATGTGGCCCTCAAGCAATTAAGGTTTGCCCACCCCTGCTCTAGACTTAGGCAGGACTGTCACACACTTCACCATGGAGACTGTCAGGGGTCTCCAACGCCCGTCCTGGAGAGCTACTGGGTGCACTGTGCTGTTAATGCAGGTCTGGAACAAAAGCCTGCACACCCAGCAGCTCTCCAAGATCACAATTTGAGAACCCAGTACCTGCTTTACACTATAGGGCCGACCCGAACAGTACTGTGCTGGCCATCATATTTTCTTTTCATATTGTTCTTTCCAACAAGGCTCCAGCAACTATGGTGGATGCGTAACCAGGCCAGCCCAGTACAGCTTCACAGTCGAAGACTTAAACTCCAGAGAAGCACTTTCTGATTAGCTTGGTCCCATGATCTGTGTGTCCTTTAGCCAACTAACTGCTCTGAATATCATTATCTTGACAAGGCCTCTTTTGGAGAAGCACTTTCCCAATCTGATCATGTTTTTAGTAATGATGATACAAGTTGGTACCGAATACTACGGTCTGCTATTTAAGGAATCTGTCTTTATCTTGTGTTTGAGAATTGTGTGATTTTAATCTTTTAGCACTTATTTGTTTTGCTTTGAATAATGTTGGAGACCTGAATAAAGGAGCTGTTAAGGGGGAACTATGTGTCATGTGCCTGTTGTGTGTGAAGGGTGTGGCAAAGTCTGGTTCAAACCCAGTCAGTAACATATGGGTCAGTGCTATTTGAGACACAGCTGCCTGTATGAATCAGACATGACCAGGACAGCTTGATATGTCAGGTATTCATCATCAGAGGGCGGACACACACACACACACACACACACACACGGTTGTAGTGATTGATAGTGACAGATACATAAAGCAAGGCCTGGAGCATAAGGTGCATTACTACAGGTATATGTGGGAACCTGCGCTGAATAACTTCTCACCTTACGGGTGCATATCATCATCATATCATCCATAAGCATTCACCAGCTAATTAGATCAGGAAGTGCACACTGGCATAATTGGTGTTTTGAAATATTTGATTGTAAGTCAAACAGACAACAAACTTGTGATCATGGAATGCAGAAACAAATATGATTATTGGTGTCACGACAGACTAATACACTTTAGTAGTTCAAGGCAAGACAGGTGGTGGTAATAAATATTGAATATCGAGGATATTGTATTAAATTGGGCCAATTCATGAATGAATTAGAGCTGAAATGTCAGAATGCGTTGTTGGCTAGACTCACAGTCATCTTAATATATATTATTCAAATGTATTTATGTGTATTGTGTGTATGAATATTTGTAGTCAACTATCCTAACCTATCAACTGTAATCCTTCCTTTGCACATGGCATTGACCTTGGTGCTGGAGGAATTTTCTGCAGCAGAACTGACAAGATGCCCTATTCCACATGATAAATAAGTGTGTCTGTCTGTGAAGGAGTGCCAAACAGTTCACTGGTCTTGACGATTATGATCCACTTGGTATTATCAATCAAGGAGGGGGATAATTTGGTTTTAAAAGCATTTGCCTTGTTCACACTGCAGGCCTTAACGATCATTTTATTTTTTATGTGTTTTGGAATACTGACGGTCCAAACAGCAATTTACAAGTGACAAAATCAGATTTATGTGTGTTCAGACAGCAATCATTTGCTGATATTGCTATGCTAGTTGTCATAGTAATGATGGGTGGTGGTGCTTGTGCTTTCTATCACTCAGAAGTCATGTAAAAAGATAAGGTTGGTAACAGCAATGCCTGCCATGGACGTTTTTCAGTTGCTTTGAGTGCTTTTTGGTTCTAGGTAGAACCCTTTTTGGTTCCAGGGAGAACCCTTTTGGGTTTCATGTAGAAAGGGTTCTACATGGAAAGGGAAAGGGTTCTACATGGAACCCAAAAAGGTTCTACCTAGAACCAAAAAGGGTTCTTCAAAGGGTTCTCCTATAGGGACAGCAACATAACCATTTTAGGTTCTAGAGACACGACATGACCAAAAGTATGTGGACACCGTTTCATTGAACATTTCATTCAAAATCATGGGCATTAATATGGAGTTGGTCCCCCCTTTGCTATAACAGCCTCCACTCTTTTGGGGGGGCTTTCCACTAAATGTTGGAAACATTGCTGCAGGGACTTGCTTCCATTCAGCCACAAGAGCATTAGTGAGGTCGGTCACTGATGTTGTGTGATTAGGCCTGGCTCGCAGTCAGCTTTCCAATTTATCCCAAAGGTGTTCGCTGGGGTTGAGATCAGAGCTCTGTGCATGCCAGTCAAGTTTTTCCACACCGATCTCGACAAACCATTTCTGTAGAACCCTTTTTTGTGTTCAGGGGCATTGTCATGCTGAAATAGGAAAGGGCCTTCCCCAAAATGTTGCCACAAAGTTGAAAGCACATAATCTTCTAGAATTGTGTAGCATTAAGATTTCCCTTCACCCAGTGTTTCATTTGAGTCACCTCTCAGTTTTGGACTGTTTCGTTTCTGAACCTATTTGCCAGGGTCTGGTACCTCTCGAGGCATGAAACATAATTTTCACTGTTTGCAATGTAAACATTAGAATAAAAGCGATCAGAGTTAATTCGAGTTGCCTCTTCTTTATGTGAAGAGGTAGATTTTCAGCCCGCGCCCGATATTCTAATAACTGATTCGGGTTGGGCCAGCACAGGTTTATGATTTGCAAATCTGTCAGTGAACAGCATGCACCCAAAACAGGCCTTTCACAATATTTCAAATACAATAATGGGATAGCACAAGTTGGAAAGCAAATGGCTCCTGCTGAAACAACAATGCTTCTCTATGTAGGCTATGAAAATATTTGATCATCTTCCAAATAGGCCTATGAGTGAACCAAATTTTTTTAACAAACTTAACTGAGAGAGATTATGGAATGCCGTTTGGGTCTTTGCGTGTCAAAAACAATACACATCAGATATCACTGTTTGACCGTCAAATAACACTGTCAGTATCTGTAGCACTGTCAAAGCTGTACAACAAAGTCTGCAAACAAGCAAACACCGGCCACGAACGGTGTGTTTACAATACAGCATTGGTAATAAAGCATTATTTGTTCGACCGAACTTCTGGGGTACCTCGCCAGTGCAAATACAACCAGCCTGAAAACAATGACCAGTAAAAACTGCAGTCATTTTCATTATTCTTAGCAATGATTAAGGAATCCTTGTAAGTAAGTATTATCTAGGTAGCCACTTGTTGTTCGCCTATTGAAATTGAACTTCAGTTCATTCAAATAAATAGCTAGCCAGCTACTTAATAGTGAAGGGTCATTCGCAAACGAGTCGGCTCTAAGAGCTGGCTCTTGTAGGTGAACGTTGAGAGCCAGTTCGCATATCAGAAGAGCTGAATCTATTTATAAAAAAAATTAATTAAATTTAAAAATTAAAAATTAATTAAGATATGAATAATCAAAAGATTTAAAGAACGAAAAAAGAAGTAAAATAATATAGGCCTAAATGCTCAAGTGCACACACATTCGTTCTGACTGTCTGCTCAGACAAACAGCCTCACCTGTTGTTCCTGTCAGACATGCAGTGTCAACCAATGAACCAAAGATGCGTGAGGGAGGGCCGAGCAAACTCACTCACAGTCACACTATCACGACTTCCGCCGAAGTTGGTCCCTCTCCTTGTTCGGGCGGTGTTGGTGGTCAACGTCACCGGCTTTCTAGCTACCGTGATTCACTTTTCATTTTCCATTTGTTCTGTCTTTGTCATTTCACACCTGGCTTCACTTGATCAATTACTTGTTTATTATTTAACCCCCTGGTCTACATGTTGTATTTGTGAGTGATTGATTGTTGTATTATATTGTGGTCCGCATTGTGTGGCCGTGTATATTACGTATTATGTTTGAAATTTTGAGTAAAGTATTTTATTACTCATATCTGCTGTCCTGCGCCTGACTCACCTCAAGAATGGAGTCAGCAGGAGCAGACGCCCTCCCAGTTGCAGTGGAGGAGCGCATTCAGCAGCACGCGACCATGTTGCAACGTCTGGGCAAAGCTATGGATCGCGTGCTGCAAACGATGGATCGTTGTGAGAGAGAGGTTATCCAGCGCCTCCACCAGTTCCACGACAACCTGTCCCACTGTCCACCCCTCTTCCACCTGGTCCCAGCGGGATTCTACTCGCGCTCCCGAGGGAGTATGATGGGACGGCTGCCGGATGCCAGGGGTTTCTACTACAGCTGGAGCTCTACCTGGCGACCGTCCACCTGGCTCCTTCGGGGCGTGAGAGTGTGTCCGGCTTCGTCTCCTGCCTCTCAGGCAAAGCCCTGGAGTGGGCCAACGCCATATAGAGTGAGGGAGACGTGCCGTTGGACTATTACGCAGAGTTCACCCACCATTTTCGGACAGTGTTCGACCACCCGCCTGAGGGTCGAGCGACGGGTGAACGTCTGTTCCACCTGAGGCAGGGGACGAGGAGCGCGCAAGATTTTGCCTTGGACTTCCGGACCCTGGCCGCCAGCGTGGGATGGAACGGCAGGGCCCTGATCGATCACTACAGGTGCAGTCTGCGCGAGGACGTCCGTCAGGAGTTGGCCTGCCGAAACACCACCCTCACCTTGGACCAGCTGATGGACATGTCCATCCGGCTGGACAACCTGCTGACTGCCCACGAACGTCCGGATCAGGACCTGTCGGTTCCATCCCCCAGCACCTCCGCCCTGACGCCCATGGAGCTGAGAGGTGCTGCACTTAATGTGACCGGAGGAGGGGCCATTCCTTGCACCATCTGTGGTCGCAGAGGGCACACTGCTGGTCGGTGCTGGTGGGGTTCCTCAGGGAGTCGAGGCAGCAGGCCTCTATCGTGTCACCCCAGGTGAGTCGGCACCAGGCTCACCCAGAGCTCTCTGTTGCTCACATGTATGTGTTTATTTCATTTCCTGAGTTTTCCCCGCATTCCCAGCATAAGGCGCTAAAAGTATACCACCCTGCATACCACTGCTGGCTTGCTTCTGAAGCTAAGCAGGGTTGGTCCTGGTCAGTTCCTGGATGGGAGACCAGATGCTGCTGGAAGTGGTGTTGGAGGGCCAGTAGGAGGCACTCTTTCCTCTGGTCTAAAAAAATGTCCCAATACCCCATGGCAGTGATTGGGGACACTGCCCTGTGTAGGATGCTGTCTTTTGGATGGGACGTTAAACAGGTGTCCTGACTCTGAGGTCATTAAATATCCCATTACACTTATTGTAAGAGTAGGGGTGTTAACCCCAGTGTCCTGGCTAAACTCCCAATCTGGCCCTCAAACCATCACGGTCACCTAATAATCCCCAGTTTACAATTGGCTCATTCATCCCCCTCCTCTCCCCTGTAACTATTCCCCAGGTCGTTGCTGCAAATGAGAACGTGTTCTCAGTCAACTTACCTGGTAAAATAACGGATAATAAATAAAATAAAATAAGGCGCTAGTAGATTCAGGCGCAGCTGGGAATTTTATTGACCGTTCATTTGCTCTTAGTTTAGGGATTCCCATTGTTCCTGTGGATATGCCCTTCCCTGTGCACACCCTAGATAGTCAACCATTATTGTCAGGGCTGATTAGGGAGGCCACCGCTCCACTTGACATGGTTACGCAGGAGGGTCATAAGGAGAGAATCAGTTTCTTCCTTATTGATTCTCCTGCGTTTCCTGTGGTGCTGGGCCTACCCTGGTTGGCCCGTCATGACCCCACTATTTTGTGGCAACAGAGGGTTCTCAAGGGGTGGTCACGAGACTGCTCAGGGAGGTGTGTGGGGGTTTCCATCGGTGCGACTATGGTGGAAAGTCCAGGCCAGGTCTCCACCGTGCGCATCCCCTCAGAATATGCCGATTTGGCTCTCACCTTCTGTAAGAAGAGGGCGACTAAATTACCACCTCATTGGCGGGGGGATTGTGTGATAAATCTCCTGGGAGACGCAGCACTTCCCAGGAGTCAAGTGTATCCTCTGTCACAGGAGGAGACGGTGGTTATGGAAACATATGTCTCTGAATGCCTGTGGCAGGGATACATTCGGCCCTCCACTTCACCTGCCTCCTCAAGTTTATTTTTTGTGAAGAAGAAGGATGGGGGACGGACTGTGTATTGACTATCGAGGGATCAATCAGATCACTGTAAGGATCGAGTCAATGCACGGGGCATGCTTCTTCACAAAATTGGATCTCAGTAGCGCTTACAACCTGGTGCGTATCCGGGAAGGGGATGAGTGGAAGATGGCATTTAGTACAACCTCAGGGCACTATGAGTACCTCGTCATGCCGTATGGGTTGAGGAATGCTCCATCAGTTTTCCAGGCCTTTGTTGACAAGATTTTCCGGGACCTGCATTGGCAGGGTGTAGAGGTGTATATCGATGACATTCTGATATACTCCGCTACACACGCCGAGCATGTGTCCCTGGTGCGCAGGGTGCTTGGTCGACAATTGGAGCATGACCTGTACATCACAAGGCTGAGAAATGTCTCTTCTTCCAACAGTCCGTCTCCTTGTCAGGGGTGGAGATGGAGAGTGACCGCATTTCAGCCGTGTGTAATTGGCCGACTCCCACCATGGTAAAGGAAGTGCAGCGGTTTCTAGGGTTTGTCAACTACTACCGGAGGTTTATCCGGGGTTTTGGTCAGGTATCAGCACCCATTACCTCACTGCTGAAGGTGGGACCGGTGCAGCTGCAGTGGTCGGCTGAGGGCTCTGACCTGACCTGAAGGCTTTGTTTACCTCGGCTCCTGTGCTGGCTCATCCAGATCCCTCTTTAGCGTTCATAGTGCAGGTGGATGCGTCTGAAGCTGGTATAGGAGCCGTGCTCTCTCAGCGCTCGGGCACGTCAGGGCAAGATGTTCAAATGTTCATAAATGACCAGCATGGTCAAATAATAATAATCACAGGCAGAACAGTTGAAACTGGAGCAGCAGCATGGCCAGGTGGACTGGGGACAGCAAGGAGTCATCATGTCAGGTAGTCCTGAGGCATGGTCCTAGGGCTCAGGTCCTCCGAGAGAAAGAAAGAAAGAGAGAATTAGAGAGAGCATACTTCAATTCACACAGGACACCAGATAAGACAGGAGAAGTACACCAGATATGACAAACTGACCCTAGCCCACCGACACATAAACTACTGCAGCATAAATACTGGAGGCTGAGACAGGAGGGGTCAGGACACACTGTGGCCCCATCCGAGGACACCCCCGGACAGGGCCAAACAGGAAGGCTATAACCCCACCCACTTTGCCAAAGCACAGCCCCCACGCCACTAGAGGGATATCTTCAACCACCAACTTACCATCCTGAGACAAGGCCGAGTATAGCCCACAAAGATCTCCGCCACAGCACAACCCAAGGGGTTACAAGGTCCAAGCACACCAAGACAGTCGTGAAGAGGGCATGACAAAACCTATTCCCCCTCAGGAGACTGAAAAGATTTGGCATGGGTCCTCAGATCCTCAAAAGGTTCTACAGCTGCACCATTGAGAGCACTGGTTGCATCACTGCCTGGTATGGCAACTGCTCGTCCTCCCACCGCAAGGCACTACAGAGGGTAGTGCGTACAACCCAGTACATCACTGGGGCCAAGCTCCCTGCCATCCAGGACCTCTATACCAGGTGGTATCAGAGGGAGGCCCTAAAAATTCATAAACTGTTCTCTCTACTACCGCACAGCAAGCGGTACCGGAGCGCCAAGTCTAGGTCCAAGAGGCTTCTAAACAGCTTCTACTCCCAAGTCATAAGACTCCTGAACATCTAATCAAATGGCTACCCAGACTATTTGCATTGCCCCACCCCCCTTTCACAGCGCTGATACTCTCTGTTATCATCAGCGTCACTGATACTACCTACTGTTATCATCTATGACTCTGTACAGTCACTTTAATAACTGCTGCTTTTTAATAACTTGTTAATTTTATTTCTTATCAGTATTTTTTAAACTGCATTGTTGGTTACATATTTTTATACATACATAGTCATTTTTTTTAGGACTATAATTTCCTCCTCATATTGTACAATATTTGTGTCTTCTCCACACTCCTAGACCTAGGCTATTGATGGATTCAAGACGAGGTCATGTTTAATGATCTCACAAACTCAGTTTGCCGGTATCAAAATAGCCTGACATTTAAATCATTGGTGCAGTATTAAAAAATATTAGGCTAAAGTCTCCAGTCATGTAAAATGACATAGAATTGCATGAAATGCATCAATAAAAGTCCCAATTTCTCCAGGCCCTTGGCTACAAAATGAATTCTGCAAGCACCTCTACTCTACTGCTCTAATCTAGACCACTATGCTAATGCAATGATATGATGGTTTTCCAGTACCTCAGAGCTCCCCAGGTCACACCCCTCTAGCGTTCACTTTTTGTTCCTCCAGACTTACAGATTAAGCACTGCCTTCACTGGAACTAAGGGGCCTGGCCCGAACCATGAAAAACAGCCCCAGACCATTGTTCCTCCACCAAATATTACTGTTGGCACTGTGCATTCGGGCAGGTAGTGTTCTCCTGGCATCTGCCAAACTCAGATTAATCCGTCAAACTGCCAGATGGTGAAGCGTATTTCATCACTGCAGAGAAAACATTTCCACTGCTCCAGAGTCCAATGGTGGCGAACTTGGCACCACTCTTGCCGATGCTTGACATTGCGCATTATGATCTTAGACTTGTGTGTGGCTGCTTGGCCATGGAAACCCATTTCATGAAGCTCCCTACGAACAGTTGTGCTGATATTGCTTCCAGGGTCAGTTTGGAACTCGGTAGTGAGTATTGCAACCGAGGACAGATGATTTTTATGCTCTACGCGCTTCAGCACTCGGTGGTCCTGTTCTGTGAGCTTGTGTGGCCACAATAACAGCACTTCAGGGCAGCTAGCAGGGCAGAAATTTGATGAACTGTTGTGGAAAGGTGGCATCCATGAAGGTGCCACGTTGAAAGTCACTGAGCTTTTCAGTAAGGTCATTCTATTGCCAATGCTTGTCTATAGAGATTGCATTTGTGTGTGCTCGATTTTATACACCTGTCAGCAATGGGTGTGGCTGAAATAGCCGAATCCACTCATTTAAAGGGGTGTCCACATACTTTTGTATATAGTGTCGCTCTTTTTTGTAAGAGCGCAGTTTAAGAACACTTTAAAAGCCTCAACGGATAAGATGATGCAACTTTCAAAACTAGTCTTTTTAGCTAACCACAGCAGTCAACTACTATCTAGGTACAGTAGCTGTTTATCTGTCTAGCACATTCACTAATTAACAAGCAATTTAGCTAGCCAGATATGCCAGATATCAGTCTAAAGATCACTTATAATAAATCTGATTTGACCATGGCATGGCCAGGAATCAGATTTTGGCTTGAAATATCTAATTCCATGTTCAGGCTGCAAGAAAAAGAACACGTTCGAAAAGAATATGCAAAGAAATGGGATTTGTGTCACTTCAAACTGCCAGTGTGAACAAGGCTTTAGATTCTGTAGTTCTGCAAGCAACTGAGCAGCTGCCCCCCTCAGATTCACAGCTGCGCATTTAATACCAACAAATCGGTAAAACATGTCGCACATACTCCTGTAACTACGGTAAATGGGGGACAGTTATACAGTGGTGTTATATTTTGGCAACTTGAATCAATCGCGTTATTGTGTTTCAGAATGAGGTAAGAGATGGTGATGTGGCAGACGGTATGGATTGAGCGCATCATTTCGAAAAGCATAATTTATGTGTTGCATTGATTATAACCTTTAGCGATCTATAAGTGTATAGATGCAACTCGATTAACCGTTTGGCTTGGTTTTGTTTCGAACGTTCAACCTGTGTTTCTATCAGGTTATTTTACTGAATGGTTTGACCTTCTGGACTGGCATAAACTAAGACGTTCACCCATAAACTAAAGGAAGTTATAGCGCTGTTACACAACACTGAAGTTAATGCGTGACTGTTTCCTTACGCAAAGAAAGTGTACGTTTATCAAATCAAATGTATTTGTCACATACACATGGTTAGCAGATGTTAATGCGAGTGTAGCGAAATGCTTGTGCTTCTAGTTCCGACAATGCAGTAATAACCAACAAGTAATCTAACAATTCCAAAACTACTACCTTATACACACAAGTGTAAAGGGATAAAGAATATGTACATAAAGATATATGAATGAGTGATGGTACAGAACGGCATAGGCAAGATGCAGTAGATGGTATCGTACAGTATATACATATGAGATGAGTAATGTAGGGTATGTAAACAAAGTGGTATAGTTTAAAGTGGCTAGTGATACATGTATTACATAAAGATACAGTAGATGGTATTGAGTGCAGTATATACATATGAGATGAGTATGTAAACAAAGTGGCATAGTTTAAAGTGGCTAGTGATACATGTATTACATAAAGATGCAGTAGATGATAGAGTACAGTATATACATATACTGAAATAACTAATTGTTCAGACTATATTAGGCTATGCAGGCCATAGTCTACTTTGTGCCTTTATCTGCGTGGAGCCAAGGAGAGATAAGCATGAGGAGGTATCAGTCAGTCGATCAGCTACCAGTGTAAATCAGAGGAAGATAAGAGGACAATCGTATATGTTGTTGACAAAACTAACGTTCTATAACGTTTCACCCTCCTGAACATACCTCATGCTATAGATCACTGAGTTAAGTTAGTGTGACTTCACACACACACACACACACCCCCGACAGATAGGTGATCATTTTCTATTTATTTAACCTTTAGTTAACCAGGCAAGTCAGTTAAGAACACTTTCTTATTTACAATGGCGGCTTCTACCGGGCACACTTGGATGACGCTGGGCCAATTGTGCGCTGCCCTATGGGACTCCCAATCACAGCCGGTTGTGATACAGTAGGAAGGTTAGAGCACCATTTGTCTCTAAGGTATGATCTATATCTCTCCATCAGGCTGTCCCTCTGTTGTTCCATGAGGTGAAATGTTTAGAACCATTACAGTTGGAAACAGTTAATTTAGCTGACTAACATGATCGCACCTGTTCTACAATATACATCTACATATCGGTGAACATTCTGTAAAATGGCTCCTGACCTTTACACCTGACCCCCAGGCTCTGTTTGCTGGCCCTGTTGCTGTTCCTGGTTACAGGAAGTGATGTCCCAGCATCAGAGGAGGACAGGAAGCCCAACTTCGTCCTGATGATGGTGGACGACCTTGGCATTGGGGACATCGGTTGTTACGGCAATGACACCATCAGGTAGCAGAGGCAACCAGGCAATCTGCAGCCTTCCCAAAAACAACTACAGTTTTGAGTTTATAACACTTGCTTCCTCTCTCTCTCTCGCTCTTTTTTTCTCGCTCGCTCTCTCTCGCTCTCTCTCGCTCTCTCTCGCTCTCTCTCGCTCTCTCTCGCTCTCTCTCGCTCTCTCTCGCTCTCTCGCTCTCTCTCGCTCTCTCTCGCTCTCTCGCTCTCAGGACTCCTAATATCGACCGTTTAGCAGCAGAGGGAGTGAAGTTGACTCAGCATATAGCTGCTGCTCCTCTCTGTACACCCAGTAGAGCTGCCTTCCACACAGGACGCTACGCACTGCGCTCAGGTAGCACACACAAGTATACATGTAACACACACACACACACACACGTACAAAGACAATATTGGAAGCATTAGAGGAGTTATTGGAATTCATGGTGTGTGTGTGTGTGTGTGTGTGTGTAGGTCTGGGCAGTACAGGGCGTGTGCAGGTGTTGTTGTTTCTGGGAGGTTCTGGGGGTCTACCCCCCACTGAGACCACCTTCGCTAAGAGACTACAGGAGCATGGATACACCACCGGACTAGTGGGTAAGAGAGAGAGAGAGAGAGAGAGACACACACACACTAACCCACACACACACTAACACACTGATGTGTACCTGTAGGTAAATGGCACCTGGGTGTGAACTGTGAGCTTCGAGGGGACCACTGCCACCACCCTAACACACACGGCTTCAGCTACTTCTACGGCCTGCCTTTCACCCTGTTCAATGACTGTAGACCAGGGGAGGGGAAGGATGTACTAGCTGACCTGCAGAACACACTGTGGCAGCTAACACTACTGGGGGCCCTGGCCCTGCTCAGCCTGGTAGGGTCCAATGACTCCTTATTCCATATGACAGAGTATCATGTCTGTTCTACATACTCTATCTCTATCTGAGTGCCTCAAACAGTTCACTGGCCTTGATGATAATGATTCAAATGGTTTTATGAAAGTCTTGTGGGTGTGTCTAACTCCTCTCTCCCTGTCTGTAGGTGTGTGTCCGTGTGTGTGGTCTGCTTGAGGTGAGTGTGTCCGTCATCGTGGCGGTGACTTTTCTGAGCCTACTGGCGTTCAGTGTGTGGTTCGTGCCCTTTGAACTCCTGATGACCTGGAACTGCATCATCATGAGGAACCAGGAAGTGGTGGAGCAGCCCATGGACCTAGACACGTTATCACAAAGACTACTGGGAGAGGCCCAAGGCTTCATAGAGAGGTCAGAACAGTCAATCAATCAATCATTACATTTTTAGAGATTTTCCCCACATAGATATAGCCAATCTAGTACATTCAGGGTAAAGGCTAGGGGTCAGTATTGGGTGAGAGTTCAAAGCTTGTTTGTGTGTTGGATAGGAATGCTGACAGACCGTTCCTCCTGTTCTTGTCTCTGGCCCACGTACACACTCCTCTGTTCTCCTCTCCTGGCTTTGTTGGGAAGAGTCGCCATGGTCTCTATGGAGACAACGTAGAGGAGGTGGACTATATGATAGGTGAGCGGTTTGTGTGTGAAAGCTCTGACCAATAACACATTGATATATTAGAATGTTTATTATGTTTACGATGTGTATTAATGATCTTACTATGATGTATATGCTCTCAGGTTGTATGACTGAAGCAGTGGACAGGTTGGGTCTGGCCAACAACACTCTGTTGGATTAGAATGAGTTATGTTTCTGATATGTATTAATGATTGATCTTCTGTCAGGTCGTATGACTGAGACAGTGGACAGGTTGGGTCTGGCCAACAACACTATGATGTATTTCACCTCTGACCACGGTGGCCATATTGAAGACGCAGATGAACGAGGACAGAAAGGAGGCTGGAATGGAATCTACAAAGGTAACAACCAATCAAATAGAGCCATTTGAGCAATCAGGAAAAATGAAACAGATGTGAAAAACATTGTCTCCTCCTCTCATACAGGTGGGAAGGCGATGGGTGGATGGGAGGGTGGTATCAGGGTGCCAGGTATATTCCGGTGGCCTGGCAGGCTGCCAGCAGGCAGAGTGTTTGACACACCCACCAGTCTCATGGACCTCTACCCCACACTCACACACCTGGCCGGCGCAACACACAGCGACAGGTACGTGTGTGTGTACTTGTTGTGTGTGTGTACTTGTGTGTGTCTGCCTATCCTCATGTCTGTATATTCCAGGTTGTTAGATGGCTATGATCTGATGCCTGTGCTAGAAGGAAGGACCGAGCGGTCGCAGCATGAGTTCATGTTCCACTATTGTGGTGCTTACCTCAACGCAGTTCGCTGGCACCCACCTGGGAGTGAGTACACACACACACACTACTATACACTACAACACACACCATCATCTGTCTCATTACATGTGTGTCTCCCCAGGTGAGTCAGTCTATAAGGTCCACTTCTTTACCCCTAACTTCTCCCCACCGGGCGCTGGCGGTTGCTATGACACCAAGGTTTGTTCCTGTCATGGAAGTTATGTGACACACCACAGCCCCCCCATCGTCTTTGACCTTCACACTGACCCCTCGGAGTCCCGCCCCCTGACCCCAGACACTGAGCCACGCTACCAGGAAGTTCTACAGCAAACTGCCAGGGCCGTGGAGCAGCACCGGGCCACCCTCACACACTCACACCCCTCACACACACAACCAGACCCACACTCTCCTCAGTCCGAGCCTGTTCTCAACCAGCTGTCATGGGAAAAGATTCTGTGGCGTCCATGGCTGCAGCCATGCTGTGGAACATTCCCCTTCTGTGGCTGTACGGAGAACACTACGTCTACTCTGGCCTAACACACACACCTCTGGCAGAGAAATGTGAAGAGAAAGATGAGGAACATAAAACTATGAAGAACTTTTAATGGATCAACTGCTTTTTAAAATATTTATAATATTTTTCAGACTAAGTTTTCAATGATGTCTAGACAATTGTACATAGCTATATGAAATATGGTAATAATTTGCTCAAAGATAATTTATGTTTTGATATCTAGACCAATCTTGTAATTTGCAATATTGATTTTGATAGATTTGTATTTTTATAACCTAAACAGTCTGAACAATCTGTTTGTTTCTTCTTTGAAGTTTGTAACTGTACAGTATGCTCCTGTCAGTTACTGCTCTTCACCACATGGTGGAGCCAGCTCCCTGGAATAAACATTCCTTTCTGCTGCAGTACATGTATGGTCTCCTTTTTTGATCTAGTTCAGCTGTGTCTATGTTTACCTGGAACTGTGCAGGATTAGGTCCCAGTAGTCTGGAGTGTCTAACAACCCACTGAGTCACAGTAACTTTGCTATTACAGGCCACGGTTACTGAGTTGGCCAAGGCTATGGCCCGTGAGAGCTTTGAGAGCTATGCTCTGTAGGTGGGTCTTAGTACCACCAGGTGGCACTGCAGCCACGTGTATCAGAGACAAACAGCAACATAGACGTCAGTACAATGTGCATGCTGTACAGTAATCAGTAGGATAATGTTTCAGTAGGATAATATTTCATCTGTGGTAATGTGTGGACCCACTGACTTCCAACTGGTCATTAGTGTGTGTATTTTATGAAAGTGATGGAGGCAGTGCATCTGATATTGTTGTGGTGACTGACACGTTTTATCCTACTCTACTGTGAGGACAGGAGACCAATTATATTTTTCTTCTGATACGATTAAAATCTCATCTCGCTTCTGTTAATCCTTCAAGATATTCTCTGTTCTGTATTAAATTATAATTTTGGGATTTTTGAGTGTTCTAAAATCACACTGACATGAATGGCTCTCTACCTCAAACACAGCCACGACTGCTCTTATCTAAATAAACAGACCACAGTCATTGTGAAGTTATACTAGAAGACATGGTTAGAGTGAAGTGTGTAGGCCTCCTGTTGAGTCTAGGGCTCTTGTAGGGTATTTTTAGGGTCTCTGTGTCTCTGGCCAGCCAGGCTTTCTCCTGCCTATTGTTGCTCCCTGGTCAGTCATCTTCACTCATTGTGTTCATGAATCAGCCCTGTGGTCATTGGGCCAAGCCTGGCAGAACTGATCACTGGCCAGCGGCGTGACTCAGTGCTTCATGTCCATATTTCTCTAGCCTCGCCTAGTCTGACCTGGACTGGAAGAAACCCTTCGGTCACCACAGGCCTACATCGACTGCAACCACTGGTTCTATCTGCTGTCTTTTAGGTCACTGGCCCTTTAACGACTTGAAACCATAAAGCATCTTTACTGGTGTGTTTCCCAACTCTGGCTGCTCTATAGAACGAGAAAGGCTGTGGTAGGAGAGCCACAGGAATTAAATCACTTCCATACATCCAGAGCATGAGGCATAGGGTTCGTTCCAGTGAGAAACAAATGTTTGGCAGCAGAGTTCAGTAGTACTGTGGCTTCTAAAGGTCTCTGTAACTCTGGCTTGAGTCAGAGACCAGAGTTTTGTAAAGTAATCAATATAGAATGAGAGGAGTGACTGAACAATAGCAGATCAACTGAAGACTATCACATGAACATTTGATTGGCTTTAAGACATGGATTTGACCAAACCAGATACAGGATCAAGGGAAACACAGGCTTTTAATTGCAGACAGTTAAACCGGTTTGTCTCTTTCAAAACAACTCCATCATGCCAAGTGTTCTAAAGAGGGATGGATGGAGTCCACTTAGGCCTGATAGACCCACAGCAATGGCCTCCATGCCACCTGCAAACTAAACACACACACACACACACACACACACACACACACACACACACACACACACACACACACACACTGGGATAATGGAGCAAGTTTAAGCTAAAGTGTTTCATGGTTGTAATTTCACACAGGGCTGCTTCCATATGGATCTCTGGCCCTGAACTGATATACTGACAACTCACCCAAACCTCTCTCCCCTGGACTCCTCTGTTTTTCCCACCCCCGCCACCTATCTTCCAACATCCCTTAATCTCCCCTCCCTCCCCCATCCTCCACCTGCCTCCCCAGTCTGCCCTGGCATCAGGAGTGAGAGTGTTCAGTCAAAAATCTGCTGTGGACTCAGGAATGTTCTGCCAAATAGTCAATAACCCAACAGTCAGCCAAATCCACACAGATGGCTTTTAGTCAGTGCCTGGGTGGAGTCATTCAGTCATGTAGTGTCTTACTGGACTCAGAGGGGCTCAGTATAAATGACTACACTTAGTCCATTGTCCTCTGGCTACAGCTTCCTATTCCCTATACAGTGCAGTGCAGGACTTTTGTCCAGAGCCCTACTGTATGATTTGTCCTATACTTCTCCATATACTGCATCCTGCTCCCAGTCCCTTTTTAACCAGAGGAATGATGACATGTCTATACTCTGAGAATCGACTGTAAGGCCTGACCTCAGTGGAAATGCTGACAACATGTCCCCCTGAAGGGGAGAGAGAGGTAAGAAAGGGGGAGGGGGGATAAGAAAGAAAGACTGTGTCTCTGTACCCAGTGTGTAGCCAACCCCCTAGTTTAGTTTGGTGGAACTATTCCAACAGAATACAGTCCATTCCATAAAAATGTGTACGTTTTATTGTCACACACCAGATAGGTGCAGTACGTTGCGCTAAATGCTTCTGAATATGTTGCCTTGTAGTTTGTCAGTACTGTCTAATAAATTGGACATCTTCAGTCAATTTATGGTTGTAAGGATGGTGGAGTTAGCACAGCTCTCTGTGTTGGTCCAGGCTAAATGATTCCTGTGTGATAATGCTCCAGGGTTAGACCACAGAAACACTCAGCTGGAGAGCTTTCATTCTGTACCCCTAGTTCACCCTAGTGTGTGCGTGTTTCTCTTCTTTAGTTTCTGTTCTAACTCACGACAATCCCTGTGGCTTCGCTGGGTTTCTACTACTTTCAGAGACATCCCTTTCTCCCCTCTCCACCTCTCTCGCCCCTCCAATCAATACCTTCCTAACCTCTGATGCTCTCTCTCGTTCTCTAACATCTTCCTCTTTTCCCCTCTAAATCCCTCTCAGTCCCTCTCTGTATGTATTTGTGTGTATGTTGGTTTTAGGGATTTGACTGTATGTAGTTGTGAGAATACGTGTTGTTAAATATTGTGATGTGATATGATGTGTAGTGATGTGATGATGTGTTGTTGTATTGGGAGATAGGTGGCCCATCTGTTCAGCATTATCATACTCTTTACAGGGGACCCAGCCTGTGACTGGCAACATGGCTTTAAGTGAGCGCTTGCTCCAGTGTGTGTGTGTGTGTGTGTGTGTGTGTGTGTGTGTGTGTGTGTGTGTGTGTGTGTGTGTGTGTGTGTGTGTGTGTGTGTGTGTGTGTGTGTGTGTGTGTGTGTGTGTGACCCGTCAAAGCAGTACCCCATCTGCTGCACGTCCCATATTCCAGGCACACACACATGCACGCTGATTAATTACCATGCTCTCACCCCACACAGCTTACGGGGCTTATTACAAACACAGGAAGTATTGACAGAGGTGGGGCCTGATGAAGGACAGATAACTGCACTGGTCTGGCTTTAACGCACACACGCACCAACACACACATACACACAGTCTACTGCAGTAACACAGCTATAATGCAGCTATACAGTTTCTGCATTCCTAAACACGCTGGGTCAATAATTGTGTTCAATTGGCCAGTGCTCTACAGGGGAAAGAGGTGCACTATGGGTGTGAGAATACAACGCTGTCAGCCACAGGAAATACAAAAAGTAAATTACCGTGTCAAGCAGCCTCAGCTATATCTCTAGTTCTTTCTTTTCTTAGTTTATAGCTTTAGCACATTGTACAACCACTATGGTCAAAGCACATTTCATTCCACTTAATGCTAAGGGCTGGTTTTACACAAGACTGATGTTTCAGAAGGTAAATGACAGAATTACAGTTCTGTTTTTACCCACCCACCCCCACCCCCCTCCTTCTTGGTCCCCACATATGCTATTGCTAATCAGCCAGTGATTTCCCTATGCAGCCATCCCCTCCTCCTCTTCTCTCCATAACCCCCAGACATCAAAGCCCTGTCAGCGACCATGATGTCATCAGGAACTGTGTCCAATAGGAAACATCCTGGAAATAGTAAACGGAAACAGTTTCCTGTAGGGGTTCCCTATGGGCCACTTCTACCTACTACCCCAGGCCTGTCGCTGTCTGTTTATGTGTTTGTGAATGTATGTGTATGTGTGTGTTCATCCCTGTTTCTATCATGAATGATCCCAGCTTTGAGAGGGAAGGACAGAGAGGGAGAAACATAAAGACAGCAAAAGATGGAAAGGTTGAGGGAGAGGTTCTGGGTCGTGGGTTGTGTTTCTGGGAATCAGTGTGATAAGATCGTAACAACATCTGCAGGGGGGGACACTAGATGGGGAGAGGGGAAGAGAGGGTGGTCACTTATCAGTAACAGTAACCCTGGGACTGCTGTCCCTACCATTCATCTCTCTGACAGACATACTGTAGTCCACTCTGACATACTGAACCTGTCCTGTCTCCTGCAGGTCAGACCTGCCTTTATCTGATGTAGAGCTATATTGCAACAGCTGGTTAGTCTTTTTAAAACAATGTCGGCCTCATCTGATCTGAGAGCAGTCGTTTGAGACGCACAGAAGGACAGCTTTCTTGATCCTACAGAGATGATGACAATCTGCTGATTCTCCTCTGTCTCTCACCTTTTCCCCAGCCGCGGGGAGTGACCACTTAGTATGAGGTAACATTGTTATGAGAAGACTTCTTCTAACTGTAAATCACCAAGCACATGCCATATCTATGTGAAGATGAACCAACTGAACAGAGAGGGTTGGTAGGACTGCTCTGTCTACTAGTTGAAGCCTTTACCAGCAGTCTGAAAGGCTGTCACACAACATAATATTCTCACCAAAAAATCTGATTGATTCTAGGTGGGTGGATGAGACTGGAGGAGGTTGAAAATGGGAGAGAGAGGTGTGATGGAGTGACAGTGAGGACAGGAGAGGGTCTGAGATGAGGAGAGGAAGTAGGATGATGAGAGGAAAGAGGAGAGGATGAGGAGGCAGGCGTGTCAGAAAGACAGACCGGCTGATGACATCTACCCGAGACGAGCCTGGGCCAAAAAGAGCAGAGAGGTGGAGGGAGAGAAAGGGTTTGGTGGTAAGGTCTTTCTGTTATGAAACTCAGAGGCAGATGGTCCTCCCCCCTCCTCTTCTTTTACTGTCCTTACCTCTTCCTCTCTCTTCCATTGAGCCTTTCTCTTTTTTGGTCTTCCTTTCTGTCTTTCTTTGTATCTGTCTGTACAACTCTCCATGTTTCTCTATGAGTGTTGGGTTGGCACACCTGTTTGGGAGTGAAAATGGGAGAACTACAATTACTGTAACTTTGGACTTAACTGTCTTTTCTCCTGACTGGACTGTCTCCTCTCCTCTCATTCCTGTACTGTCTCCTCTCCTGACTGTACTCTCTCCTCTCTTGACGAAACTGTCTCCTCTCCTGACTGTACTGTCAAATCTCCTGACTGTACTCTCTCCTCTCTTGACTGTACTGCCTCCACTCCTGACTATAATGTCTCCACTCCTGACTATAATGTCTCCACTCCTGACTATAATGTCTCCTCTACTGACTGTACTGCCTGACTGTACTCTCTCCTCTCCTGACTGTACTGTCTCCTCTCCTGACTGTACTGCCTCCTCTACTGACTGTACTGCCTCCTCTACTGACTGTACTGCCTCCTCTCCTGACTGTACTGTCTCCTCTCCTGACTGTACTGTCTCCACTCGTCTCCTGACTGTGCTGTCTCCTCTCCTGACTGCACTCTCCTCTCCTGACTGTACTCTCCTCTCCTGACTGCACCCTCTCCTCTCCTGACTGTACTCTCTCCTCTCCTGACTGCACCCTCTCCTCTCCTGACTGTACTGTCTCCTCTCGTCTCCTGACTGTAATGTCTCCTATCATCTCCTGACTGTACTGTCTCCTCTCGTCTCCTGACTGTGCTGTCTCATCTCCTGACTGTACTGTCTCCTCTCCTGACTGTACTGTCTCCTCTCGTCTCCTGACTGTAATGTCTCCTATCATCTCCTGACTGCACTGTCTCCTCTCGTCTCCTGACTGTACTGTCTCCTCTCGTCTCCTGACTGTGCTGTCTCATCTCCTGACTGTACTTTCTCCTTTCTTGACTGTACTGTCTCCTCTCCTGACTGTACCGGCTCCTCACCTTGCTGTACTCTCTCCTCTACTGACCTTACTGTCTCCTCTCCTGACTTTATTGTCTCCTCTCATCTCCTGACTGTACTTTCTCCTCTCCTGACTGTCTCTCTCCTCTCATGACTGTACTGATTCTTCTCCTGACTGTACTCTCTCCTCTCATGGCTGTACTGACTCCTCTCTGACTGACTGTGACTGCCTCTTCTCCTCTCCTGACTGTACTGAGTCTCTCTCACTGACTGACCGTACTGTCTCCTCTCCTGACTGTACAGTCTCCTCTCATCTCCTGACTGTACTGACTCCTCTCCTCTCCTGACTGTACTGTATCCTCTCCTGACTTTAGTGTATCCTATCCTGACTGCACTGGCTCCTCTCCTGACTTTACTGACTCCTCTCCTGACTGACTGTGACTGCCTCTTCTCCTCTCCTGACTGACTGAGTCCTCTCCTCACTGTACTCTCTCCTCTACTGACCGTACCCTCTCCTCTCCTGACTGTACTGTCTCCTCTCGTCTCCTGACTGTAATGTCTCCTATCATCTCCTGACTGTACTGTCTCCTCTCGTCTCCTGACTGTGCTGTCTCATCTCCTGACTGTCTGTCTCCTCTCCTGACTGTACTGTCTCCTCTCGTCTCCTGACTGTAATGTCTCCTATCATCTCCTGACTGCACTGTCTCCTCTCGTCTCCTGACTGTACTGTCTCCTCTCGTCTCCTGACTGTGCTGTCTCATCTCCTGACTGTACTTTCTCCTTTCTTGACTGTACTGTCTCCTCTCCTGACTGTACCGGCTCCTCACCTTGCTGTACTCTCTCCTCTACTGACCTTACTGTCTCCTCTCCTGACTTTATTGTCTCCTCTCATCTCCTGACTGTACTTTCTCCTCTCCTGACTGTCTCCTCTCCTCTCATGACTGTACTGATTCTTCTCCTGACTGTACTCTCTCCTCTCATGGCTGTACTGACTCCTCTCCTGACTGTACTGCCTCCTCTCCTGACTGCCTCTTCTCCTCTCCTGACTGTACTGAGTCCTCTCCTCACTGTACTCTCTCCTCTACTGACCGTACTGTCTCCTCTCCTGACTGTACAGTCTCCTCTCATCTCCTGACTGTACTGACTCCTCTCCTCTCCTGACTGTACTGTATCCTCTCCTGACTTTAGTGTATCCTATCCTGACTGCACTGGCTCCTCTCCTGACTTTACTGCCTCCTCTCCTGACTGTACTGTACTGCCTCCTCTCCTCTCCTGACTGTACTGGCTCCTCTCCTGACTGTACTGTCTCCTCTCCTCTCCTGTCTCATCTCCTCTCCTGACTGTACTGTCTCATCTCCTCTCTTGACTGCACTGTCTCCTCTCCTGACTGTACTGTCTCATCTTCTCTCCTGACTGTACTGCCTCCTCTCCTGTCTGTACTGTCTCATCTTCTCTCCTGACTGTACTGCCTCCTCTCCTGTCTGTACTGTCTCCTCTCCCCCTTCTCCTGACTCTACTCTCCTCTCCTGCCTAACTTTAGTGTCTCCTGTCCTGACTTTATTTGCCTCCTCTACTGACTGTACTGTACTGACTCCTCTCCTCTCCTGACTGTACTGTCTCATCTCCTGACTGCACTGGCTCCTCTCCTGACTTTACTGCCTCCTCTCCTGACTGTACTGTACTGTCTCCTCTCCTGACTGTACTGTCTCCTCTCCTGACTGTACTGTACTGCCTCCTCTCCTCTCCTGACTGTACTGGCTCCTCTCCACTCCTTACTCTACTGTCTCCTCTCCTCTCCTGACTACTCTCTCCTCTCCTGACTGTAATGTCTCATCTTCTCTCCTGACTGTACTGTCTCCTCTACCTGACTGTACTGTCTCATCTCCTCTCCTGACTGTACTGTCTCATCTTCTCTCCTGACTGTACTGTCTCCTCTCCACTCCTTACTCTACTGTCTCCTCTCCTCTCCTCTCCTGACTGTACTCTCTCCTCTCCTGACTGTACTCTCTCCTCTCCTGACTGTACTGTCTCATCTTCTCTCCTGACTGTACTGTCTCCTCTCCTCTCCTGACTGTACTGTCTCCTCTCCTCTCCTGACTGTACCGTCTCCTCTCCTCTCCTGACTGTACTGACTCCTCTCCTCTCCTGACTGTACTGTCTCCTCTCCTGACTGTACTCTCTCCTCTCCTGACTGTACTCTCTCCTCTCCTGACTGTACTCTCTCCTCTCCTCTCCTCTCTCCTCTCCTCTCCTCTCCTGGCTGTACTGTCTCCTCTCCTGACTGTACTTTCTCCACTCCTCTCCAAGAAGATTATACAGCAGCAACTTATTACTCAGGAGTTGCTATAAGGTTGTGGTCCCCTGGCTTAATATTATTCCTGGGGTTGGATGTCTTCACATGGGATCTGCTTCAGAAATGGTAGATTCATTGAATTGATAGGTAACATAAACATGGCCCTTGAGCAGATTCCACCAAGCCAACCAAGGCTCTGCCCCAGGCCCAAATATAATCTCTCTAGGAAAGGTAGAGGTTACTGTCTCTGAGAGTGAAGATATGTCCATGGGTTACTGTCTCTGAGTGTCACGCCCTGGCCTTAGTTATCTTTGTTTTCTTTATTATTTTGGTTAGGTCAGGGTGTGATATGGGTGATTTATGTGTTTTGTCTTGTCTAGGGTTTTTTGTAGATTTATGGGGTTGTGTTCTTTTAGGTGTCTAGGTAAGTATATGGTTGCCTGGATTGGTTCTCAATCAGAGACAGGTGTTTCTGATTGGGAGCCATATTTAGGCAGCCATATTCTTTGGGTATTTTGTGGGTGATTGTTTCCTGTGTCAGTGTTTGTGCCACACGGGACTGTTTTCGGTTTTCTCGTTTCTTGTTTTATAGTTGTGTTCATGTTTAGTGTCTCTTATTAAAGAACCATGAACTATAACCACGCTGAGTTTTGGTCCGCCTCTCCTTCCCAGGAAGAAAGCCGTGACACTGAGAGTGGAGATGTGACTATAGGTTACTGTCTCTGAGAGTGGAGAGATGACTATGGGTTACTGTCTCTGAGAGTGGAGAGATGACTATGGGTTACTGTCTCTGAGAGTGGAGAGATGACTATAGGTTACTGTCTCTGAGAGTGGAGATATGACTATGGGTTACTGTCTCTGAGAGTGGAGATATGACTATGGGTTACTGTCTCTGAGAGTGGAGAGATGACTATGGGTCACTGTCTCTGAGAGCGGAGATATGACTATGGGTTACTGTCTCTGAGAGCGGAGAGATGACTATGGGTTACTGTCTCTGAGAGCGGAGAGATGACTATGGGTTACTGTCTCTGAGAGCGGAGAGATGACTATGGGTTACTGTCTCTGAGAGTGGAGAGATGACTATGGGTCACTGTCTCTGAGAGCGGAGAGATGACTATGGGTTACTGTCTCTGAGAGTGGAGAGATGACTATGGGTTACTGTCTCTGAGAGCGGAGAGATGACTATGGGTTACTGTCTCTGAGAGCGGAGAGATGACTATGGGTTACTGTCTCTGAGAGTGGAGAGATGACTATGGGTCACTGTCTCTGAGAGCGGAGATATGACTATGGGTTACTGTCTCTGAGAGCGGAGAGATGACTATGTTTTGAAGGAGCATATCTTATCTCCTACACCCAGTAGCGCCCCTAAAAATGTGTTGGAATATGTCAGTAAGATGCGGGAGAGACTGCACGCCGCATGTGCGTTAGCCCAAAAGTCTCTCTCCTCGTCTCAAAAACGCATGAAGTTGCATTATGACAAAAAGGCTGTTGGCCGTTCATTTGCACCAGGGGATCAAGTTTTAGTTGTGTTGCCAATCCCTGGCTCATCTCTGTCAGCACGTTTTTCTGGACCATATCTGGTGGAAAAGAAAATCAATGACACCAATGATGTGATAAAGACCCCAGATCGAAGGCGTTCTTCCCGTGTGTGTCATGTTAACATGCTGAAAACATATTATGTGCGTGATTCTCCCGACAGCTCCTCAGGTAAGCCGGTCCAGCCCGCCGTCTCCAGTGTGGCTGCGGTGGTGCTGAAGCCTGGCTGGGACCTAGATGAGGATAAGGAGGACGGGTTGGAGTTACGCCATATGTTACAGCAAGGTGAACGCCTATGTAATTCAGAGATGCTGAAGAAGTTACCCTCTCAAATGGAACATTTGGATAACGATCAAACTAAGGATCTTATCCTATTGATAAACAGTTTTCTCAGTGTGTTTCAGGACATTCCAAGTCGCACATCCATCTTGGAACATGACGTGGATGTGGGGAACGCTGTTCCTATACGTCAGCATCCGTACCGGGTTAATGCTAAGAAAAGGGAGGTAATGAAAAGTGAGGTAGCTTATTCATCACAGAATGACATGGCAAAACCCAGTAACAGCTCCTGGAGTTCCCCATGTATTCTTGTTCCTAAGCCTGACGGTACGTCCCTCTTATGTACGGACCATCGTCGCGTAAATGCAGTTACAAAGTCTGATTCTTTTCCTCTACCTCGCTTAGATGACTGTATTGATAGAATAGGCTCTGCTGCTTACGTTAGTAAGTTAGATTTGCTAAAAGGTTATTGGCAGGTGCCTCTGACCTCTCGAGCTTCTGACATATCGGCTTTTGTTACGCCAGATAACTTCGTACAATACACTGTGATGCCCTTTGGCATGTATAATGCACCTGCTACTTTTCAGCGGCTAGTTAACATTGTGTTTGCAGATCTGCCAAATTGTACTGCTTACCTTGACGATGTGGTGATTCATTCGTCTACTTGGACTGATCATCTCTCCACTTTGAAAAGTGTGTTTCAGCGGTTGGAGAATGCTTCTTTAACCCTCAATTTGGCCAAGTGTGAGTTTGGGAAGGCTACAGTGACTTACTTAGGGAAACAAGTGGGATGAGGTCAAGTGCGCCCAGTAACTGGCAAAGTGGAAGCAATTGTTGCTTTTCCTGCTCCCACGACTCGCCGCCAGTTGTGCACATTCCTAGGGATGGTAGGGTACTATCGTACCTTCAGTAAAAATTTCTCAACGGTAGTAGCTCCCCTTTCATCTCTGCTTAGTCCCAAGGTACCATTCAAGTGGTCCAAGGACTGTAACTACGCTTTTGAGTCCGCTAAAGCGCTACTTTGTAGTGCCCCAGTGCTTGCCGCTGTAACGGTTTTCTAGTGGTGATGAAGGAGAGTCGGACCAAACTGCAGCGTGTCGATTGAGATTCATGTTTAATCAAATAAAGAAACACGAACACTACACAAAACAATAAACGTAATCGAAACCGAAACAGCCTATCTAGTGCAAACTAACCGAGAGTACACATAGGACACTAAGGACAATCACCCACGACAAACTCAAAGAATATGGCTGCCTAAATATGGTTCCCAATCAGAGACAACGATAAGCACCTGCCTCTGATTGAGAACCATTCCAGACAGCCATAGACTTTGCTAGATAACCCACTAAGCTACAATCCCAATACCACCACCAAAACCCCAAGACAAACACACCACAATTACAAAAACCCCATGCCACACCCTGGCCTGACCAAATACATAAAGATAAACACAAAATACTTTGACCAGGGCGTGACAGCCGCCCCCAACTTTGACAAACCTTTTAAGTTGGAGGTAGATGCTAGTATAGTGGGGGTGGGTGCGGTTCTCTTACAGGAAGATGAAGACGGAGTGTATCGGCCCGTCAGTTTCTTCTCCCGTAAGTTCAACTCGTGTCAGTCAAGGTACTCTACAATTGAACAAGAGACGCTGGCTTTATTGCTTGCCTTACAGTTCTTTGAGGTATATGTGGGCTCCAGTGCCTTGCCTGTTATGGTCTTCACGGACCATAATCCATTGGTGTTCTTGAAGCAAATGTACAACCAGAACCGCCGCCTTATGCGGTGGGCTCTGATTGTACAAGGATATAATGTATAGATCGCTTATGTGAAGGGCTCGGTGAATGTGGTTGCTGATGCTCTATCACGGGTTTACTAACTGGGGATGCATTGGCTTTTGTTATTGCAAAACTAGGTTTGCAATTTTTGTGGTGGGCGTGTTACGTTCCCCAGATTATGTGTTGTAGTTTGTGTATTTGCATGTGTTTATTTCAGGAAATGGCTTCCTGAAATCCCTCAAGCAGCTGATTGGTCGACTCCAGGGCTAATTGGAGAGCTGACCCCGCCCCCTCGTCAAGACACAGCTGTCTCCAATTACCCATTCCTTCAGAAGCTATATAAAAGCCAGTGTTCTGTTCAGGAGAGAGAGATTTTGGAGGTAGGGATTGCCGAGAGAGATTTTGCTAGAGGTAAATTTGCTGGGAGGTCATTGCAGAGAGTTGGTATGTTCTGTGAGTTTGTTGCTCAGGTAGAGCTTATTTGATGTCCTTTGTTTCTTAGTTTGTTTGTGAAAATGGTTTAATATTCTGTTACATTTGTTCCCAGGGGGGAAGGGGAAGGCACCTAGGGAGTGCTTAGGCAAGAGGCCCGCGGGCATACATATACCCGTAGTATATTCATTGTCTATGCACAATGGGTAAGACCTGGGCGGACCACCCCCTGTATTTTGGTTAGGGCACCAGGTGGTGCTAAATTAGGTAAGAAGTGGGTAGGCAGGTAAGATAGGAGAGGGGGGGCTTTGAGATTTACTTTCTTTGCTTTGGTTCCGTCCAGCCCATTTTCCCCATATTACCGTGTAAAGGAATAAAGTCCTTGTAAACAGTACCACATTCTGCCTGTTGTCATTCTTACTCGCACCTACAGTCCATACCTTTTTTCACTTCACGGAGAGTTTAGTTGTAGCAGGGTGTTGCGTTCCCTCTTCATAGAGGCGTGCGTAACAATGACTATGGGTCACTGTCTCTGAGAGTGGAGAGATGACTATGGGTCACTGTCTCTGAGAGTGGAGAGATGACTATGGGTCACTGTCTCTGAGAGTGGAGAGATGACTATGGGTCACTGTCTCTGAGAGTGGAGAGATGACTATGGGTTACTGTCTCTGAGAGTGGAGAGATGACTATGGGTTACTGTCTCTGAGAGTGGAGAGATGACTATGGGTTACTGTCTCTGAGAGTGGAGAGATGACTATGGGTTACTGTCTCTGAGAGTGGAGAGATGACTATGGGTTACTGTCTCTGAGAGTGGAGAGATGACTATGGGTTACTGTCTCTGAGAGTGGAGAGATGACTATGGGTTACTGTCTCTGAGAGTGGAGAGATGACTATGGGTTACTGTCTCTGAGAGTGGAGAGATGACTATGGAGATGGTTACTGTCTCTGAGAGTGGAGAGATGACTATGGGTTACTGTCTCTGAGAGTGGAGAGATGACTATGGGTTACTGTCTCTGAGAGTGGAGAGATGACTATGGGTTACTGTCTCTGAGAGTGGAGAGATGACTATGGGTTACTGTATACTGTTCACAGGGAAATCATAATGTATGTTATGGGGGTGATATGGTCTTTTTTTTTTGCAGTAGATGAAATATGTTGGTTACTCACCCATTTTTCAAGAGATCTATATTGTCTTAAATGTCATACATGATTATCAAATGCACATTTAGATCAATAGATGTTTTAAGTTGTCCAGTGGTAATGTCAGAGACGTGCAGTATTCCATCTGTAATCCAGTATTATAGTGTAAAAGCTGCAGGCTGTATCTAGTAACCTCGGCCCTCTGTCCAGGGGGGAAGTTTCTCCAGTTGTCTCCAGATGTTTCTATGGAGCAGAGGGGACAACAGTGATACAGTAATAACTAGCAGAGCCATGACACACGCACGCACACGCACACACGCGTGCGCACACACACACACACACACACACACACACACACACACACACACACGGTAATAATACAGTAATAACTAGCAGAGCCATGACGCACGCACGCGCACACACACACACACACATGCGCACGCGCACACACACACACGGTAATAATACAGTAATAACTCCCAGAGCCATGACACACGCGCACACACACACACACACACACACACACGGTCATAATACAGTAATAACTCCCAGAGCCTTGCCTGAATCGGTTCTATCTGCCTGTCCAACTGTAACACCCCACCCCTGCCTGACCCACATACTAAACTATCCCTGTGTGTGGGTGGGTAGGGACTGACCCAGATCTCGCTTTAGCCACTAGCTGAGTCACAAATGGACCTCATCCATCTACGTCCTCATCCTACAGCCCAGTCACATACGTATCCCTCTTCCACTAGACTGAAAAGGAATCCCCTAACTCACCATCTCCCCTTAAAATAACCCATCTCCTTTTAACTAATACATCTCCTAAACTAATCAATTTCCTCCTAAACTAACCCATATCCTACTAACTATCCCATCTCTTTCAAAATGAACCCATATTCTCCTAACTAACCCGTCTTCCTCCTAAACTAACCCATCTCCTCCCAAACTAACACATCTCTTCCTAAACTAACCCATTTCCTCCTCACTAACCCATCTCTTCCTAAACTAAGTGTTAGAAGTTTAGGTGGTGGAGATGGTGTTGTCTGGCCCATTCAGTAAGAACCCAGTGTGCTGCTCTCCCCATACCAGAACAATGTGCACGCACACGGACGTACCCACCACGGAGGGTATGGCATCATCCACCTCAATCAGACACAATTGGACCAGGTCTCACTGGGCACTGCACTTCATGACTCAGCATTTCCCCTAAGCCCCCCCACTCCCACTCCCTCACCTCCAACCCTCTCACTCCTCTGTTTTGGTATCAGTGCTATATGGGATTCAATAGACTTTGGTATGTTTTAATCGTCATGTCATGAGTCATGTCTAGTGGACCGACTGTCTGAAACCACTTGCTGACTGAAATGATCAAAACAGATGAAAAACTTTCATCCACCTGAATTGATTTTCTTACATCTGCATTAGTCATGTCTACAGACCCTTCCCATCAGATATGTAGATAAGTGAGACATATTGTCCATAGGTGAAATAACATTGCTCTATTATTATAATGCAGCTGCAATGTCCTGTGAGAGGAATACAGATAGCGATTTTTGATGAAGATTTTAGACTGTTTGTAATAAAGAAAATGTCTCTATAATACTAGTGTGATAGAATTAATACCTGTCTAATAAGAGAGTAATTTAATTAATACATGTCAAATAAGAGAGTAATGGAGTTTATAAATCTCTAATAAGAGAGTTGTAACGGTTCTCTTTTGGTGAAGGAGAGTCGGACCAAAATGCGGCGTGTAGATTGCGATCCATGTTTAATCAACAAACGTAAAACACGAATCAATACAAAAACTACAAAAAACAACAAACGTGGAAACATAACGAAAACAGCCCTATCTGGTGAAAACACAGAGACAGGAACAATCACCCACAAACACACAGTGAATCCCAGGCTACCTAAATATGGTTCCCAATCAGAGACAATGACTAACACCTGCCTCTGATTGAGAACCATATCAGGCCAGACATAGAAATAGACAAACTAGACATGAAACATAGAATGCCCACTCAGCTCACACCCTGACCAACCAAAACATAGAAATATACAAAGTAAACTATGGTCAGGGTGTGACAGTACCCCCCCCCAGGGTCTGGGTGGGCATCTGTCCGCGGTGGCGGCTCTGGTGCTGGACGTGGCCCCCACTTCACCGTAGTCTTCCTCCACCTTGTCCGCTTCCGTGACCTCCTAGCCATGGCAACCCTACTTAATAACACGGGACAGAGGGGCAGCTCGGGACCGAGGGGCAGCTTGGGATAGAGGGGCAGCTCGGGACAGAGGGGCAGCTCGGGACAGAGGGACAGCTCGGGACAAAGGGGCTCTTCAGACTCCGACAGCACAGGAGAGGAGGAAGGCTCTGGCAGATCCTGGCTGACTGGCTGATCTGGAAGAGTCTGGCAGACTGGCTGATCTGGAAGAGTCTGGCAGACTGGTGGATCTGGAAGGGTCTAGCAGACTGGCGGATCTGGAAGGGTCTGGCAGACTGCCGGATCCTGGCTGACTGGCAAATCTGGAAGAGTCTGGCTGACTGGCGGATCCTGGCTGACTGGCTGACTGGCGGATCCTGGCAGACTGGTGGATCCTGGCAGACTGGCGGATCCTGGCGGATCTAACTGATCCTGGCAGACTGGCGGCACTTGCGGCGCTGGACAGACTGGCGGCACTGGGCAGACTGGCGGCACTGGCGGCGCTGGGCAGACTGGCGGCACTGGAAGAGTCCGGTTGACTGGCAGATCTGGAAGAGTCCGGTTGACTGGCGGATCTGGAAGAGTCCGGTTGACTGGCGGATCTGGAAGAGTCCGGCTGACTGGCGGATCTGGAAGAGTCCGGCTGACTGGCGGATCTGGAAGAGTCTGGTTGACTGGCGGATCTGGAAGAGTCTGGCTGACTGGCGGATCTGGAAGAGTCTGGTTGACTGGCGGATCATGGCAGACTGACTGATCTGGCTGCTCCATGCTGACTGGCGGCTCTGGCTGCTCCACGCTGACTGGCGGCTCTGGCTGCTCCATATAGGCTGACAGCTCTGGCGGCTTCTTACAGACTGGCAGCTCTGGCGGCTCCGTGCAGACTGGCGGCTCCTTGCAGACTGGCAGCTCCGTGCAGACTGGCAGCTCCGTGCAGACTGGCAGCTCCTTGCAGACTGGCAGCTCCGTGCAGACTGGCAGCTCCTTGCAGACTGGCAGCTCCTTGCAGACTGGCAGCTCCTTGCAGACTGGCAGCTCCGGCTGCTCCATGCAGACTGACATCTCTGGCTGCTTCATGCAGACTGGCAGCTCTGGCTGCTCCATGCAGGCTGGCAGCTCTGGCTGCTTCATGCAGACTGACAGCTCTGGCTGCTTCATGCAGACTGACAGCTCTGGCTGCTTCATGCAGACTGACATCTCTGGCTGCTCCATGCAGGCTGGCAGCTCTGGCTGCTCCATGCAGGCTGGCAGCTCTGGCTGCTCCATGCAGGCTGGCAGCTCTGGCTGCTCCATGCAGGCTGGCAGCTCTGGCTGCTCCATGCAGGCTGGCAGCTCTGGCTGCGCTGAACAGACAGGAGACTGCAGCAGCGCTGTAGAGGAGGAAGGCTCTGGCTGCGCTGAACAGGTGGGAGACTCCGACAGCGCTGGAGAGGCGAGGCGCACTGTAGGCCTGATGCGTGGTGCTGGTATTGGTGGTACTGGACCGAGAACACGCACAGGAAGCCTGGTGCGGGGAGCTGCTACCGGAGGGCTGGGGTGTGGAGGTGGTACTGGATAGACCGGACCGTGCAGGCGCCCTGGAGCTCTTGAGCACCGAGCCTGCCCAACCTTACCTGGTTGAATGCTCTCGGTCGCCCTGCCAGTGCGGCGAGGTGGAATAGCCCGCACTGGGCTATGCAGGCGAACCGGAGACACCGAGCACAAGGCTGGTGCCATGTAAGCCGGCCCAAGGAGACGCACTGGGGAGAGCCGGCTTCATGGCATTTGGCTCGACGCTCAATCTAGCCCGGCCGATACGCGGAGCTGGAATATACCGCACGGGGCTATGCACCCGCACTGGGGACACCGTGCGCACCACTGCATAACACGGTGCCTGCCCGGTCTCTCTAGCCCCCCGGTAAGCACAGGGAGTTTGCGCAGGTCTCCTACCTGGCGTAGCCCTACTCCCTGTGACTCCCTGTGAGCCCCCCCCAAGACATTTTTGGGGCTGACTCTCGGGCTTCCGTCCGCGCCGCCGTGCTTGCTTCGCCAACTCCATTCTCCGATAACCTTCCGCGCACTGCTCCATCGAATCCCAGGCGGGCTCCGGCACTCTCCCTGGGTCGACCGCCCACCTGTCTATCTCCTCCCAAGAAGTATAGTCCATACTCTTGTAGTCCAAACCGTACTGTTCGTCCTCCCATGTCCATAAATCCTTATGTTTCTCCTGCAGTTGCTGTTGCCTGTTACCACGCCACTTGGTCCTGTTGTGGTGGGTGATTCTGTAACGGTTCTCTTTTGGTGAAGGAGAGTCGGACCAAAATGCGGCGTGTAGATTTCGATCCATGTTTAATCAACAAACATAAAACACGAATCAATACAAAAACTACAAAAAACAACAAATGTGGAAACATAACGAAAACCGAAACAGCCCTATCTGGTGAAAACACAGAGACAGGAACAATCACCCACAAACACACAGTGAAACCCAGGCTACCTAAATATGGTTCCCAATCAGAGACAATGACTAACACCTGCCTCTGATTGAGAACCATATCAGGCCAGACATAGAACTAGACAAACTAGACATGAAACATAGAATGCCCACTCAGCTCACACCCTGACCAACCAAAACATAGAAATATACAAAGTAAACTATGGTCAGGGTGTGACAAGAGTAATGGAGTTGATACTTGTCTAATAAGAGAGTAATGGAGTTGATACATGTCTAATAAGAGAGTAATGGAGTTGATACATGTCTAATAAGAGAGTAATTTAATTCATACATGTCTAATAAGAGAGTAATTTAACTAATACATGTCTAATAAGAGAGTAATGGAGTTGGTACATGTCTAATAAGAGAGTAATGGAGTTGACACCTGTCTAATAAGAGAGTAATGAAGTTGATACCTGTCTAATAAGAGAGTGATTTAATTAATACATGTCTAATAAGAGAGTAATGGAGTTGATAAATGTCTAATAAGAGAGTAATGGAGTTGATAAATGTCTAATAAGCGAGCAATGAAGTTGATACCCGTCTAATAAGAGAGTAATGGAGGAAGCAACTGTTTTGAAAAATGGACTCCCCGGGAAGTGTTAGTGTGACGATGTTATAAGCACGACATATCTGTCCTTTCCTGGTTTTTCTGCTGAGAGTCATGGGATACAAAGCCTGATGTTCCTAAACAAACCCAGTTTCTGTCCCCCCCAGGACACACACACACAAACACACACACACACACAAACATACATCCACACAACCACGTTTTGATGAGCAGACTGAATTCCTCTTCTCTTTTATTTATCAAATAAAGCAGTTGAAAATAAAGCATAACTTAAAAAGGCTATTGAGAGATTAGATATACAGTACATCTCTCTCTTTATGACAAGAGGCACAACATAACAACTTTACATCACAGTCTTTACAGACAAATAATTTAAATGAAATGAAAACATGAATGATATCAGCTTTCACATGGATATTACACATACTTAATGTAACACTGGAGCCACACAAAAATCTATGCTACTCTATATGAAACATATGTAATTACTACAAATACCATCTTCAAAGACTTGGTAACTGTTGTGTTTATTTGACATGATCTGGGACGTATGTATAGCCTATGACTGGAAGAGTGGTCGAGGTTGCAGGGTTGGAGAGCTGCAGACACAGAGAGCTGCAGACACAGAGAGCTGCAGACACAGAGAGCTGCAGACACAGAGAGCTGCAGATACAGAGAGCTGCAGACACAGAGGGCCGCAGACACAGAGAGCCGCAGACACAGAGAGCTGCAGACACAGAGAGCTGCAGACACAGAGAGCTGCAGACACAGAGAGCTGCAGACACAGAGAGCCGCAGACACAGAGGGCCGCAGACACAGAGAGCTGCAGACACAGAGAGCTGCAGACACAGAGAGCTGCAGACACAGAGAGCTGCAGACCCCTGAGGCTCCACAGAACTATCACTGGAGCAGTTCTGTGACCACTATCAAACATTTGATCTGCTCAACAGTACACAACTATACAACAAGATAAATAGGGCAGGTTGACATAAACATACAGGTTGTGATACAGAGCTGAATGTGTTGTATTGCATGACGTGTTTTGAGAGCTGATGCTCTTAAAGCCTGGTATAGTTTGTGTTGACACTTTATTTATTGATGATGGATGCTGGTGCTTCTCAGCTGCTGATTTCATGTACATCTTTAACACACTCTGGCTGTAAGATGCATGTGTTTGTTTTTATCTCTATTTACAAT
Organism: Oncorhynchus tshawytscha; assembly: GCF_018296145.1. Classification (NCBI taxonomy): domain Eukaryota; kingdom Metazoa; phylum Chordata; class Actinopteri; order Salmoniformes; family Salmonidae; genus Oncorhynchus; species Oncorhynchus tshawytscha. The sequence goes on from NC_056454.1 coordinate 30,897,011, forward strand.
CTTTAATCAACACCTCAGTCTTTAGTTGAACAGTATCTTCTACACTCAACTTTGCAGTTTCTTTGGGCAAAAATGATGTGTGTGTTCTGTTAGATCACATGTAGATAAGAGGCCTTGGTGTCAGTTCCGATGACGTTCCGTGCAGAACAACGGTAGAAACCTGTGTCTCTGCTGGTCGGGTTCTGGATCACCAGGGAACCCTGAGGACTCAGGTACCGGTTGCCATAGAGACGGGCCTGACCTGTGACCCTGAGCTGGGATTGGTCCGGCATCTCCCAGGTGATGGTCGCTCTGGGGGTTGCTATGACGTAGCAGGTTAGCTGAACGGCAACACCAGGACGGGTGTAGGTGAGGGGAGGGGGTCCGTTGGTGATGCGAGGGGGGTAGGCAATGACAATCACTGGAACTGTCAGGATAGATGATGTGTCCTGATTGGTGGATCGGCAGGAGTAGGTCCCCCTGTCAAACACAGATACCTGCTGCACCGTCAGAGTCCCGTCATCCAGGACTGAGTACCGACCCGTCCCTGCCGCCTGGCCCCGAGACACGACCACCCCGCTTGGCAACTTCCAGGTCAGAGACTCTGTCTGGCTGGAACCCTGACTGGGGCTGTCTGTCTGGGGGCAGGGTAGCTGTAGATTGTCTCCGTTGATGATGCTGACCAGAGAGCCTGATATGCTGGTGACCACAGGCTTCCTTTCCAGGACAACACTCCTCCCTGCCTCTGGCACTGGGCCTCTTGGGTGAGGTGTGCCCCCTTGGACTGGGACTCCTGGCAGAGGGTTCTCTGTGCTGACTGGGCCTCCTAAGTGAGGTTTCTCATTGGTGACTGGGCTTGTAGGGCGAGGTGTCTCCTGGCGAGATTTCTCTGTGGTCACTGGGCCTCTGGGGCGAGGTGTGTCCTCTCTGTCTGGGCCTCCTGAGCGAAGTTTCTCTCTGCTGACTGGGACTACTGGATGAGGTTGTTCTGGGCCTACTGGGCGAGGTTGCTCTTTGCTAACTGGGCCTACTGGGAAACGTTTCTCGGTGGTCACTGGGTCTCTGGAGTGAGGTGTGTCCTTTGTGTCTGAGACCTCCAGGTGTACCATTATCCGAGCCTCACCCCTCTCGCCACGATTGACACACACCAGCATGCCGGAGTCGCTTGCCCTCACCCCCCTCAGCTCCAGGGTTCCATTGCGGTGCACGGTGAGTCTGCTGCCATAGTAGGGCACTGGGAGAACCCCGTTACCAGGCAGCAACCAGGCCAGGCGGGGGAGAGGGAAGCCCTGGGATGGACATGGCAGAAGAACTGTCTGGCCTCTAACTGCTGAGACCCTTTGGTCCCCTACTTTACAGTCTCCATTATTACTGACACAATTACCTGCACTGACCCTATGATCCCTCCCTGCAGACTGACTGATGGAGATCACAGCACTCAGTCCACTACCACTAACAACAGCTATCTGTCTGTCTGCCCCATTGATCCCACCCCCAGCCCCATTGAGAGTGAAGCTGGGTGGTGTCACCATCACCTCCACCCCCATCACCTTGCTCCTCTCCCCAGCAGCATTGCTGGCTCGGCAGGTGTAGTTTCCTCCGTCAGCCCCTCTAGCCCCCTGGATCACCAAGGATCCGTCTTGCTGCACCACAACCGGACCTGATGCTTCCACTGGGAGGACACGATTCATTGGAGAGAGCCATGTGATCGTAGGGACAGGCTCTCCTTTAGCCCCACAGTTCAGAGCCACTGTGCCCCCTTGTTGCACCTTGATTACCTCATATTTGGTACTGGGGAAGGAGGGAGGTGAGGCGAGGACTTTGACCATCACACTCATAGTGTCCCTCCCCCCATGGTTCTCAGCGTGGCAAACATACTCCCCTTCCTCCCCCATCCCCACCGAGGGGAGGAACAGTGTTCCATTGTCAAAAACAACCAGTCGCCGGCTGCGCCTCCCACTCTCTTCCACCTGCAACAGGACACTTTTCACTGAGGTTCCATCCGGGAGGCTCCATCTTACCGCGGGGTTGGGCTGGCCGGTCGCCAGACAGTCTACATTTAGAGCTGCTCCGTACAATACCACCTTCTGATTTGATGGCTGCTTTGGCTCAATCTTAGCAGGCTTTGTTGCCACGGTGACCTGGAGGAGGCGGAAGTCGTCAGCCATCTTATTTCGCGCGACACATAAATAGTCCCCCCCGTCTTTCTCCGTCACGGACTGGATATACAGCGTTCCATTACTGTGCACCTTTATCCTCTTGTCAAAACTGGAAATACAACCCAGAGAGGATGAGGTTAGATAAGCACAAGATACAGAAACTGAGTGGACAAAACATTAGGAACAACTGCTCTTTCCATGACAGTAGCTAGGTTTCCTTCCGTCACAGCAACAGATTTTCATGCAATTATTCTAGAATCTGCATTAAGAAAATATCAAAATTTTCCCATCAGTGGCATGTTTCAGATTTCAGACAAATGGACTTGTTGTGGATAGAAATCAGTGGGTTATGACATAGTTCACACAAAATGTACTTTTTCGCTTAAGTTTTCATGTACCAAATCAAAATCTAAAGTTCAATGTGTTTCCATCGCATTTTCAACTCTTTGTCACAAAAACGGTTGCCTTAAATAGCAAATGTGTCAACTCTGGTCTCATCACATACGCTCCAGCCAACAGTTCGCAGATACAGTGTCGGTATTGTGTGTTGGCTGGTTCATCTACATATTGAGATTATTATGGATAAGAGCTAGAATATTTTTATTTGTCAAATGGCAGTCAAGGATCGATCATCTTGTCACCAGAATAAGAACCTCGATATTTATTGGAAAGGAGCGTCAAGATCACCGTGCAATTTGACCACCCTGTGAAGTTCATAAATTATTTCATCTGTAGCCTAATAAACTGCATTGTTTCCAGAGTCGTAGTGGGAGGACCTCATACCATATCATTGCATGACTCCAAATTTACCTCAATGTGATGGTTATTCTACCACCATTTCCTGCACAATTAATTTTACAGACACAAAAAGACACCACCATGTCCAACGAACAAATTATCTGTCTGCATTTATACAATTACACCGAAACTTCCTTTCCAGCTGTCGTGATTTTGTTTTTATATGACTTTACTTGCATGAAAACTGTCGATGGAAACTTGATTATAGACTGACCAGGTGACTCCAGGTGAAAACTATGATCCCTTATTGATGTCACTTGTTAAATCCACTTCAGTTAGTGTAGATGAAGGGGAGGAGACAGGTTAAAGAAGGATTTTTAAGCCTTGAGACAATTGAGACATGCATTGTGTATGTTTGCCATTCAGAGTGTGAATAGGCAAGAACAGATTTAAGTGCCTTTGAACGGGGTATGGTAGTAGGTGCCATGCGCACCGGTTTGAGTGTGTCAAGTACTGCAACGCTGCTGTTTTTTCACACTCAACAGTTTCCCAAATAGTCCACCACCCAAAGGATGATCCAGCCAACTTGACACAACTGTGGGAAGCATTGGAATTGAGGCTGTTCTGAGGGCAAAAGGGTGTGCAACTCAATATTAGCGAGGTGTTCCTAATGTTTTGTACAAACTAGACCAGGAATGGGCAACTTTGATGGGGGTGGGGGCCACAAAAAACTGAACTCCTCATGAGGGACCGCAGTGGCTCGCGAGTCTGACATGCAGTCAGAGATGGCCCTAGCCTTTTGACAGCGGAGAGAAGTTTTGGAGTTCATTTCCTGCAATTCCACCCATTTTGCCCTGGGGCATGTGTGGGAGAAATTATTGAAGTTTTAAAGCAAGTTTGCTGCAATTCTACACATTTTGCAATGAGGTGGAGAGAAGATTTAGCAATTTTATAACTAATTTCATGCAATTCTACCCATTTTGCCATTGGGCGGACATAAATGTTTGCAGTATTTTATATTATATCTCGGTGAGAGTGACTAAAAAAATCAATGGGGGCCACGGTTGGTAATTTAACTATGTAAACTACAAGTTTAGATATCAGGCTAGACTAATTTACCAATCTACAAATATTTTGCTGACATGAGCTAATTGAGTGACTGTCAGTGACTGACATAACAAGACAAAAACTGCTAATGCACAACCAAATTTCGAAATTGCACCTTGTGCATTCCACTATAAGGGGGGCGGTCCTGGACTCGGTTAAAAAGATTGGTAATCAATAAGGACAAACACGCACCTGTAACGGGCATCCACTAGTTTCTTGCCAGGTACCCTCCAGACCACTCTAGGCTCTGGGTTGCCGGTTGCTGAACAGTAAAGGAGCAGAGATTCACCATATATGACTATAGAACTGGATGGAGAGGTCGAGAGGATCCTAGCCTTACTGAGGGGGGAGGAGGGTGGGAGGGGAGGGTTAAGGACGGGGGAGGAGGGGGGGAGATCAAATTTACTGTTGATGGAAGAGAAGGTAATTTTATCCATGGAGACAACTTCTCCTCCATCTCCAGTCACCTCCACCCTCACCGTCCTCTTATCCCTGCCCACCGCATTAGTCGCCAGGCACTCGTAGCTCCCAGAGTCCTTAGTGGCTAGCTTGCGTATCAACAAGGTGGCATTGGGGAGGACAAACAGGTTCCCGTTGAGGAATTGAGAGGGGAGCAGAAAGGTGCCGTCAGGTGTCCTCCAGCGGATGGAGGGGGGGGGAGCTCCCCGGGCAGAGCATTGGGCGTAGAGAGGCAAACCAGCGGGCCGGGTTACCTTCTCCTCTCTGGGCTCCTGGATGGCTGGAGGAAGAGAGGACACATGGAGTCGGACTGACAGACTGCCAGCCCCTGCTAGGTTGGAGGCTACACAGCGATACAGTCCTCTGTCTGCTGGGCCGGCCACCAAGATACGCAGAGTACCATTAGGGAATATAGACACCCGGGGGTGAGTTCCAAGGGCAGGGTTGGGGTTAGGGTCAGGGGTTAGGACGGAGAGGTCAGGTAGCACCCAGGACAGCAGAGGAACCGGCACCCCCTGAGCCCGACACTCTAACCTCACCTCACCCCCCTGGTGCACCGTTGCATCTCTGTGGTTGGGTAGCTGAATCCGGGGTGGGTGGGACCAGACCTCCAGGGTCACCATGGCACGGTCCAGGCCCACAGAGTTCTGTGCGCTGCAGATATATGTCCCCCGGTCCTGGACCTGCACGCTCCGGATGAGAAAGGTTCCGTTGGGTAGGACCTGGAAACGCTCTGCCTTGTAGTCCAGTGACATCACAGCTCCTGGGACAGACAGGAATACATATTGAGTGGCATATTGTGTGTAAGAGTGGCAATAGTGAATGTATTGAGTAAAGTGTGGGTATGACAATGTACATTTTGTGTATATGTGAGTGACAGTAGAATGTATTGTTTGTATAACTGAGAGTAGTGTGTGTAGCGTACCTGTGGAGACCTTGGTCCAGGTGATTGTTGGAGGAGGCTGTCCAATGGCCTCACAGGGCAGGAGGGTATCAATCTCAGCTGGGACAGACATGGGGCGCATGTGAGGGGGAGCGATACGGGGCCGGACACGCAAGACGGAGGTCTGAGGGGGGCGTTGGGCTGTCACACTATGGGCTGGAGACGCGGGAGGGGAATGGGGAAGGGTGGACTCAGGGTTGAGTCCAGCCTGACTGTCTGTGGTGGGTGGGGAGGTCTTTGGGGAGCTGAAGGGAGCTCTGGTGGTGGGGACTACAGAGGAAGGGATCTCTAAAATGTCTGGGAGAAGAAGTTTGGGCTTGATAGGGTGTGGTAGAGAGGGTGTGTGTTTTATAGGGGGTGACGTTTGAAGTGGAGTTCTTACTGGGTCAGGCCTAGTGATGACATAGGGGTGCCGGCTGCTGGAGTGTTGTGAGTAGGTGGGGTAAGATGGGGGGCGGTAGCGACTACCATGTGAGTCTTGGATGGAGTTTACTCCTGGGTTCCTCCAGAATATTGTACTAGTAAGAGTGGTAGTAGTAGTGGGAATAGTAGTAGTAGTTGTAGGAATAGTGGTAGTAGTTGTAGGAATAGTGGTAGTAGTTGTAGGTATAGTAGTAGTAGATGTAGGTATAGTGGTAGTAGTTGTAGGTATAGTAGTAGTAGTTGTAGGAATAGTGGTAGTAGTTGTAGGAATAGTGGTAGTAGTTGTAGGTATAGTGGTAGTAGTTGTAGGTATGGTGGTAGTAGTTGAAGGTATAGTAGTAGTAGTTGTAGAAATAGTGGTAGTAGTTGTAGGTATAGTGGTAGTAGTTGTAGGAATAGTAGCAGTAGTTGTAGGAATAGTGGTAGTAGTTGTAGGAATAGTGGTAGTAGTTGTAGGAATAGTTATAGTGGTAGTTCTTCTAATAAAGGTGATGACTGTAGAGGAGGTGATGGCTGAAGCAGTGATAGCTGCTGTATTAGCTGTAGTTGGGGGCAGTAGTTGTTTTGTAGATGAAAAAGAGCTCTCTATTTCTGACTCTGGCTGTCTCTCCTCTGGTTCATCAGGTGCTAGATAGACTGGTTTTATCTTATTGGGTTCTTCTTCAGTGATTGGGTAAAGTGGTTCTATCTCACTGGGTTCTTCATCAGTTGCTGGTGGTTCTATCTCACTGGGTTCTTCTTGATCAGTTGCTGGTGCTTCTATCTCACTGGGTTCTTCATCAGTTGCTGGTGGTTCTATCTCACTGGGTTCTTGATCAGTTGCTGATGGTTCTATCTCACTGGGTTCTTTTTTAGTGGCTGGTGTATCTATCTCACCGGGTTCTTCTTCATCAGTTGCTGGTGGTTCTATCTCACTGGGTTCTTTTTCAGTTGCTGGTGGTCCTATCTCACTGAGTTCTTCCTTGGTTTCTGGGTAGAGTGGTTCTATCTCACTGGGTTCTAACTCACTGGGTTCTTTTTCAGTTGCTGGTGGTCCTATCTCACTGAGTTCTTCCTTGGTTTCTGGGTAGAGTGGTTCTATCTCACTGGGTTCTATCTCACTGGGTTCTTTTTCAGTTGCTGGTGGTCCTATCTCACTGAGTTCTTCCTTGGTTTCTGGGTAGAGTGGTTCTATCTCACTGGATTCTAACTCACTGGGTTCTTTCTCAGTACCAGTAGGTGTTGTTCCACCTGGTGTGGTTCCAGACCGAGTGGTAGTTGCTTTGACATCCTCTGCGTTGTGTCGGTTGAAGACATATGGATCCTGTTCTTTTAGAGTGGCCAAGACCTGACCGTCTGTTATAGCATAACTCTGTTTTTCTGTGTGACTGTGAGTGACTGTGGGTGTATGTTTGCCTGTGTGTATGCTAGTGTGTGTGCGTGTGATAGTCGCTTGGGACCTGTCAGGGAGCCGAGCAGCAGTGTTTGTTAAGTGAGTCACCCTGTCTGTGTATGTCTGGGGCGAAGGGGGCGAGGCAGAAAGGAAGACAGGGGGGGAGACAGATGTGCTTGATGGAGCAGTGATCCTAGTTAAGGATGGAGTAGTAGTAGTAGTAGTAGTGGTAGTAGTAGTGCTTATAGTAATGGTTGTAGCAGGTGCTGTCAGTTTCCTGGGCTTTGTAAGTGCTGCTCTGGTGGTAGTGGGACTTAAGTTATTCTGGAGAGGGGAGGTCGGACCTGGGGGCATGGGTCGTCCTCTGAGTCTGTTGATGCGTCTCCTCTGGCCAGGCCTATTGCTGGCATTCCAGGGGCTTCTGGGTCGCGACGGAACAGAGTTGGAGAACATTACCTTTCCAGAGTTTGTTGTTCCAGTCCTCTCCCCCTCACCTGGAGTCCTTACAGGGATAACACTCTGTCTCCTTTCCTCTGCGCTAGTGTAATTGACATTGGAGGTTGGCTTTGTGCTTTTAAGAGAACCCTCTGTCTCTGTTTCTGTCCCTGTCTCTGTGTCTGTGTTTGACTTAGGTTTTTGGGGGAAGTTATTCCTCGGATCTGAAGTGTTTGGTGTCTCTGGGGCCACTCTATCCTTTGTTAGCAGATCTGGGATTAGTGATGTATGGGTGTGGTTTAACCACTCTTCCTGTAGACTGAGGACATCTATGGAAGAACTCTTTGAGGTATCAGGCTCTGAGTCCAATACAAGACGTTGATCAGAGTTTCTTCCCACGCTTACCTCTGGTGTGCTGTTTGGTAATGTTGTGTCTGTATGTATTCTGGTTGTCTGTGTTTTAGTTGTCTGTATTCTCTCTGTCTGTATTCTGTCTGGCTGTGTCCTACTTGGCTGTGTGCTGCCTGGCTTTCTTCTGGTTTTATGTCTGCCGTCTGGCTGTGTACTTTCTGGCTGTGTGCTGCCTGGATTTGTTCTGGTTGTGTGATTGCTTTCTGTATGTCTGCTATTTGTCTGTATTCTGGTTGGGATTGAGGTGGTTGTCTGTGCTTCAATTGGGATTGAGGTGGTTGTCTGTGCTTCAGTTGGGGCTGAGGTTGTTGTCTGTGCTTCAGTTGGGGTTGAGGTGGTTGTCTGTGCTTCAGTTGGGGTTGAGGTGGTTGTCTGTGCTTCAATTGGGGTTGAGGTGGTTGTCTGTGCTTCAGTTGGGGCTGAGGTGGTTGTCTGTGCTTCAGTTGGGGCTGAGGTGGTTGTCTGTGCTCCAGTTGGGGCTGAGGTGGTTGTCTGTGCTTCAGTTGGGGCTGAGGTGGTTGTCTGTGCTTCAGTTGGGGCTGAGGTGTTAGTATGTGCTCTTGTCGGGGGTGGTACATACAGGGAGTCTGTGATTTTAGGGGCAGTCCTTTCACGTATCTTAGTCAGCAGGTCGGCCCATTTCTGAGGGTCTATTTTGTGCTTGGCCAGGTTAAAGCTCCGCCGACCCTCCAACCTGTTCCTCCTCTGCTCCACAGGGAAGCCTCTCCTCAAGGGCTTCTTGCCCTTTTGGGGTGGTCTGCTACCCTCCACCCTCACCATGTGGGATCTGATGGGGGGACGCCATGTCCTGTTGTAACCTGCCCTGGTGGGCAGTATGTTCTCCCCCTCATCATCTCCTGACCCCCCCTCTTCAATCTCCTCACCCCCTAGAGGGGCTCGTACCCTGTTGGACACCCCCGCCGCAGATTGTGGCCTCATGGGATATCTCATAGGTGATGAGGTGTCAGAAGGATGCGGGGTGAGCGTCAGTCTGGTGGAGAGAGAGTCAGCACCGTACTGGTTCAACGCTACACACCGGTACAGGCCTGCATCTCCCAGCGCAGGGATGGGGAGAGACAGGGTACCGTTGGCCAAGACAGTAAACCCTGCCTCGTCCTTTCTCCTCCCCTCGTTCCTACTCCCTACCACTCTCCCGCCAGGAAGAACCCAGTTCACCTCAACCCTTGGTGTACCAGAGGCCTCGCACGGCAGACTGACAGGGTCTCCAACCAATCCAGTCACAGCCGGGCCTAGCTCCTCCCCTGGGGGAGGATTGGATGATTCTACCACCGCCAGACGGAGGGGGAGGACATCAACATCTCCCCCCGCCCGGGCCACGCAATAGTACAGTCCAGCATCAGAGTGATCCACTCTCTGCAGGACCAGCCCCTGGCCAGACACCCGGACCCTACCATCTGAGCTGCGGTAGGGAGAGGAGACTGTTGAACCATCTGGGAAAACCCATTGGAGCCTGTGGTCTCCAGAGCTTAGGTCTCCAATAGAGCTGAGGACAGGGCAGGGCAGGTGGATCTGTCTCTCTGCAGCTGCAGTAAAAGCTGTGTGGGTGTGGTTGGTCTGGATGAGGACCCAGGAGTGTGGGGATGGGGGGTCTGGGGGAGCAGACACCAGGGTGGACAGGGTCAGTTTAACCCTGTGTGCGCTGGACTGAGCTCTGTTGAGCTCTAGACTGACATGTGGCTGCAGTAACCAGGCAGGCTGGGCTTGAATACTGGCCCTGACCCCTGTATGGTAGTAGCCCTCCTTCTCTGCTGTCTGTCTGTACCTGAAGGACAAGAAAGGACAGATTTGATCTATGTGTTGGGGTTACAACAAAATTGTACAGGTAAAGAGGAAAATAACACAGGAATGTGTCTGTATTTTCATACCTGTAGGCAAGTCTTGGGGCTTTACTCAACATTATTTCTCTTTGAAGCCTGACAGGTGTCTCACTGTAGTAGGCCAGCAGCCTCCACAGCCTCTCATAGCCATGCCCATCCACCCCACAGTCCAGTGAGAGGGAGAGGGAGAGGGAGATGGGGATGGAGGAGGAGGAAAGGTGTGGTGGGGTAATGTCAGGAGTCTGTGAGGAGTGTGTGATGTTACACTTCAGATCAACAGCATTCCCCTGTTGGTCAGACATCCCCAGGGAGGCGTTGCCTAAAGCCTCTCTAAAGGTTTCTATTGGTTGAACTTCGCCATCCTCCTGAGATGAGGTTCTGGGATTGGTGGAGATGACAGGCGAGGTGCAGGATAGGTCTTTCTGCTGCAAAAGGCCACGACCCTTCATGTGTTTGGGTGAGGCACAGGCCAGGCAATGCGGCCCTGGACATTTCAACACCCCTGAGAGAGAAGAGAAGAATCAGTATTTCCTCACCCAAATAAGCATCCCAATTCCATTGAATCTGATTGAGACTCAGTAGGTAGCAGTGGAGGCTCCTCAGAGGAAGAAGAGGCGGACCATAAATATTAAAATTGTAAAATATTAAAAAAGTTATCAGTTTTAGATAAAACTATATATATTCACGTCACCAAATAATTTATTAACACACTGTTTTGCAATGAAGGTCTACAGTAGCCCCAACAGCACTCTCTAGGGTAACACCATGGTGTAGTCAGAGGACAGCTAGCTTCCATCCTCCTCTGGGTACATTGACTTCAATACAAAACCTAGGAGGCTCATGGTTCTCACCCCTTTCCATAGACCAACACTGTAATTATGACAACTTCCAGAGGACATCCTCCAACCTATCAGATCACTTGCAGCATGAACTGACATGTTGTCCATCCAATCAAAGGATCAGAGAATTAATCTAGTACTGAAAGCATAAGCTACAGATAGCTAGCCTTGCAGTGCATAAAAAGTGGTGAGTAATGTCTTTGACTCAAAGAGAGACAAAGACATTAGTTGACAAAGACAAATTAATTTATTCCAAAATTAAAGAGAAGCAAGAGAGAGAGAGATTTATTTATTTATTATTACTTTGTTTCACTTACTAGAAAATGCAGCTAGCTAGTTTAGCCTACTCCAACACCCTACTCAAACAGAAGGATGCTATGTTAGCTAGCTGGCTATGCTTAATCAAACACAACACTGGAACTCTTCCAAGTCAAGGTAAGCTTTTGGTTTGACTAATTTATTGCACTGGGGCCCGCCGGTGTAAGTGCTAAACTGCTTACTGACTGTAAACTGTAACGTTACTGCATGATTGTAGCGTGTTTACTAATGCGTTAGGTCTATTAGCTATATTGACTATGCCGTTTCTTTCGGTAATATGGGGACAACGATGTAGGCTGTCTGTAGCGGTTATGATGTGGTTTGGCTTGGAAAGGTTTTTTCACCTGGTCACATATAGCTGATGTGTTGTGCATTGAAGTCCAGAAGCAAAGGGAAAGGGTGAGAGGAGGAGGGTGCATAGATGTGAGAAGGAATACAACGAGGCTGCTATGAAAGTGAACTGTGTTTACACGTGATCAGGGGTGTGCTCATTGTTTTACTTAATTTTATTTAACCAGGTAGGCCAGTTGAGAACAAGTTCTCATTTACAACTGCGACCTGGCCAAGATAAAGCAAAGTAGCCCAATAAAAACAACAACACAGAGTTACACATGGGACAAACAGACATACAGTCAATAACACAATAAAAAAAGGACATTCCACCGATTCTGTTGAAAAACGTTTCTTAAACTGAAGCAAATGGAACAAAATGGGGATAAACATACCTGAATTTGTCCAATAGAAACTCTCGTTTGCAACTGTTGGACTAATGATTTCAACCTAGATCAGCTAGATGCAGGCAAGAGTGTGCAAGGCGGTATTGAATATGTCACTGCCTGTCCATGTGTCACTGTGTGCTATGTTTTAAACTTTCATTCATAGGCTAAGTTGTACCTACCTCATGATGGGTAAAGGGAAAATGTGAGTATCATGTAGTAGCCTAAACCTATCGCTGTTACATTGAACTGGGTGAATGGAATATGAATGACAGTCATCCAATATGCTGTAATAGAAATAAGGCCATGCTCATGAATAAAAAAAAGTCCTTTCTCATCTTAAACGGCACCAACCGTCACTGGTAGGTAGGAATGTGCTTCTTTCCCTTTCATGATGATTCAATAGTATTGTCACACCTACTCCTGCTCCCTCCCTCTGGCGCTCCACATCCCCGGTCAACCCACATTGCGCACACCTGCTCCCCATCTTTACGCACACCTGGACTTCATCACCATCCTGATTACTTTCCCTTCATATAGTCCTCAGTAGCCTCTGTAATCAGGCAGTATTGGTTACATTCAGTAAGCTTCTCCTGTTTTGCATTATCTTCATGATTATTAAACTCACCTTCTGCACCTGCTTCCTTGCGTATACGTTACACATATGTGGATACATGGGCTCTGATATGGTACATTTTACATACACTGGTTGGAGTCATTTAAACTAATTTGAAAACCACTCCACAAATGTCTTGTTAACAAACTATAGTTTGGACAAGTCGGTTAGGACATCTACTTTGTGCATGACACAAGTCATTTTTCCAACAATTGTTTACAAACAGATTATTTCACTTAAAATTCATTGTATCACAATTCCAGTGGGTCAGAAGTTTACATACATTAAGTTGACTGTGCCTTTAAACAGCTTGGAAAATTACAAAAAAGGATGTCTTTAGGCTTTAGAAGCTTCTGATAGGCTAATTGACATCATTTGAGTCAACTGAAAGTGTACCTGTGTATGTATTTCAAGGCCTACCTTCAAACTCAGTGCCTCTTTGCTTGACATCATGGGAAAATCAAAAGAAATCAGCCAAGACCTCAGAAAAAAATTGGAGAACTCCACAAGTCTGGTTCATCCTTGGGAGACATTTCCAAACACCTGAAGGTACCACGTTCATCTGTACAAACAATAGTACCCAAGTGTAAACACCATGGGACCACGCAGCCGTCATACCGCTCAGGAAGGAGACACGTTCTGTCTCCTAGAGATGAAGGTACTTTGGTGCGAAAAGTGCAAATCACTCCCAGCAACAACAGCAAAGGACCCTGTGAAGATGCTGGAGGAAACAGGTACACAAGTATCTATATCCACAGTAAAACGAGTCCTACAAAGTCAATGTATTGGAGTGGCCATCACAAAGCCCTGACCTCAATCCTAGGGAAAATTTGTAGAGGCAGAACTGAAAATGCGTGTGCTAGCAAGGAGGCCTACAAACCTGACTCAGTTACACCAGCTCTGTCAGGAGGAATGGGCAAAAATTCACCCGACTAATTGTGGGAAGCTTGTGGAAGGCTACCTGAAACGTTTGACCCAAGTTAAACAATTTAAAGACAATGCTACCAAATACTAATTGAGTGTATGTAAACGTTTGACCCACTGGGAATGTGATGAAAGAAATAAAAGCTGAAATAAATCATTCTCTCTACTATTATTCTGACATTTCACATTCTTAAAATAAAGTGGTGATCCTAACTGACCTAAAACAGGGAATTTTTACTAGTATTAAATGTCAGGAATTGTGAAAAACTGAGTTTAAATGTATTTGGCTAAGGTAAATGTAAACTTCCAACTTCATCTGTATATGCAGCATTAGTTGAATAGGATGGCATTGACTAAAATACAGTGTACATATGAAATTAGTAAAACAGTAAACATTATCAAAGTGACCAGTGTTCCATTATTAAAGTGACCAAAGATTCCACGTCTATGTACATTGGGTAGCAGCTGTTGATCTCAGGGCATCGGCTTTGGCTGCCTCCAGCTCTGACTCTCTCTCTCTATCTGAGATGTCTCTGTTGTAGATACAGTGCATTCAGAAAGTATTCAGACCCCTTCTCTTTTCGCACATTTTGTTACGTTACAGCGTTATTCTGAAATGGATGAAATTATATTTTTCCTCATCAATCTACAGACAAAACCCCATCATGAAAAAGTGAAAACAGGTTTTTAGAAAACAAAAATACCTTTTCGTCCTCGTCTGAGGAGGAGTAGGAGAGATCGGACCAATATGCAGCGTGGTACATGTCCATGTCAATTTATTCAACAGGCTACCTAAGTATGATTCTCAATCAGAGACAACGAACGACACCTACCTCTGATTAAGAACCATACCAGGCCAAACACATAAACACAACCTAGAAAAACGAACATTGACTACCCACCCCAACTCACACCCTGACCCTACTAACTCAAAGACAAAATAAAGGAACTAAGGTCAGAACGTGACAGTACACCCCCCCCCAAAGGTGAGGACTCTGGCCGCAAAACCTGAACCTATAGGGGAGGGTCTGGGTGGGCGTCTGTCCGCGGTGGCGGCTCTGGCGTGGGACGTGGACCCCACTCCATCATAGTCTTGGCCCACTTAAGTGGCGCCCCTGGCGCGGCAACCCCCGAATGGAAGGGGGGATTCCGGCAGCACCGGACAGGCGGGAGACTCTGGCAAGCTCCTGACTGATGGGCGGCTCCGGCAGCTCCTGACTGATGGGCGGCTCCGGCAGCTCCTGACTGACGGGCGGCTCCGGCAGCTCAGGACAGATGGGAGTCTCCGGCAGCTCAGGACAGACGGGCGGCTCTGGCAGCGCTGGACAGGCGGGAGCCCGGGAGGAAGGAGACGGAGAGACAGCCTGGTGCGTGGGGCTGTCACCGGAGGCCTGGTGCGTGGAGGAGGCACCGGATAGACCGGACCGTGGAGGCGCACTGGAGGTCTCGAGCACCGAGCCTGCACAACCTTTCCTGGCTGGATACTCCCCGTAGCCCGGCCAGTGCGGCGGGGTGGAACAGACCACACTGGGCTGTGCTGGCGAACCGGGGACACCGTGCGTAGGGCTGGTGCCATCTACCCCGGGCCGAGGAGACGCACTGGAGACCAGATGCGCTGAGCCGGCTTCATAGCACCTCGCTCGATGCCCACTCTAGCCCGGCTGATACGAGGCGCTGCGATGTAACGCACCGGGCTATGCCTGTGCACTGGGGACACAGTGCGTCTCACGGCATAACACGTTGCCTGCCCGGTCCACCTCTCTCCACGGTAAGCACAGGGAGTTGGCTCAGGTCTCCTTCCTGACTTAGCTACACTCCCCGTGTGTCCCCCCCAATAATTTTTTGGGGCTGCCTCTCGTCCCTTTTGCGCTGCCGTGCTAGCTCCTCAAAATGCCGCCTCTCGGCTTTGGCTGCCTCGAGCTCTTCCCGGGGGCAGGCGATACACCCCAGCCTGTGTCCAGGGTCCCTCTCTGTCCAAAATCTCCTCCCATGTCCAGGAGTCCAGAACTCGCTGCTGCCCGATACCACGCTGCCTGGTCCTTGGTTGGTGGGTGAATCTGTAACAGCGTGGTACGTGTCCATGTTAATTTATTCAACAGAACACAAAAAAAATAACAACGGAGAATGAAACAAAACAGTTCTGAAAGGTGACATACACTAAACAGAAAACATTCACCCACAAAACACAGGTGGGAAAAGGCTACCTAAGTATGATTCTCAATCAGAGACAACGAACGACACCTGCCTCTGATTGAGAACCATACCAGGCCAAACACATAAACACAACCTAGAAAAACAAACATAGACTGCCCACCCCAACTCACGCCCTGACCCTACTAAAAGGTAAAATAAAAATAACACAAAGACAAAATAAAGGAACTAAGGTCAGAACGTGACAACACAAGTATCAGACTCTTTGCTGTGAGACTCAAAATTGAGCTCAGGTGCATCCTGTTTCCATTGATCGTCCTTGAGATGTTTCTACAACTTGATTGGAGTCCACCTGTGGTAAATTCAATTGATTGGACATGATTTGGAAAAGCACACACCTGTCTATATAAGGTCACACAGTTGACAGTGCATGTCAGAGCAAAAACCAAGCAATTGTCCGTAGAGCTCAGAGACAGGATTGTGTTGAGGGACAGATCTTGGGTAGGGTAACAAAAAATGTCTGCAGCATTGAAGGTCAGCAAGAACACAGTGGCCTCCATCATTCTTAAATGGAAGAAGTTTGGAACCATAAAGACTCTCCCTTGGTCGGGGAGGTGACCAAGAACCTGATGGTTACTCTGACAGAGCTCCGGAGTTCTTCTGTGGAGATGGGAGAAACTTCCAGAAGGACAACCATCTCTGCAGCACTCCACCAATCAGGCCTTTATGGTAGAGTGGCCAGACTCTGCCACTCTTCAGTAAACTGCACATGACAGCCTGCTTGGAGTTTGCCAAAAGCCACCTAAAGGACAAGATTCTCTGGTCTGATGGAACCAAGATTGAACTCTTTGGCCTGAATGCCAATCGTCACGTCTGGAGGAAACCTGGCACCATCCCTACGGTGAAGAATAGTGGTGGCAGCATCATGCTGTGGGGATGTTTTTCAACAGCAGGGACTGGGAGATGTGTCAGGATCGAGGGAAAGATGAACAGAGCAAGTACAGAGAGATTCTTGATGAAAACCTGCTCCAGAGCGCTCAGGACCTCATACTGGGGTGAAGGTTCACCTTCCAACAGGACATTGACCCTAAGCACACAGCCAAGACAACGCAGGAGTGGCTTTGGGACAAGTCTCTGAATGTCCTTGAGTGGCCCAGCTAGAGATCGGCTTGAACCCAATCGAACATCTCTGGAGAGACCTGAAAATAGCTGTGCAGCGAAGCTCCCCATCCAACCTGACAGAGCTTGAGAGGATCTGCAGAGAAGAATGAGAGAAACTCCCCAAATACAGGTGTGCCAAGCTTGTAGCGTCATACCCAAGAAGAATTCAGGCTGTAATTGGTGCCACAGGTTCTTCAACAAAGTACTGAGTAAAGGGTCTGAATACTTATGTAAATGTGATATTTCAGTTTATTTATTTTAACCTGTTTTTGCTTTTCATTATGGGGTATTGTGTGTAGATTGATGAGAAGAAAAAAAAACTATTTAATCAATTTTGGAATAAGGCTGTAACGTAACAAAATGTGTTAAAAGTCAAGGGGTCTGAATACTTTCCGAATGTACCGTATATGAGGTTACCACCAAACATGCTGCTGGAATTCATATTAGTGTCTGGCCTGCATTCTGTAATGGCATGATGTCAACAGCACAGAGCAGAGCAGTGGCAAAAAAAGTATGGGCTCATTTCCCTCAGGGGTTTCTGGGCATCGTCTGAATCAGTAGTTTGCGATAGTTCATATTGGGTATGGTCCAAATATGGGGTCAGGGCTGGGAGTCTGTGTGCGTGTGCGTGCATGCGTGTGTGTGCGTGTGTGTGTGTGTAAATGATGTATATGTCTGTGTTGTATGTAGGCCCCTGAGTTGAGACCCCGACTTTTGATCTGAAATCACAATCACCCACTAATTATTTTGTCATTTTTGCAGATTAAAAGAGTTAGAGCTAGTAATGTATCAATATTTATCTTTAAAATGTGCTATGACATAGCAAATGAATATATAGCACAACTTTGGATTTCACCCCCAACTCATCGTTTGGAAGTTTTGACTGACTTGGAGTGAGCTTCTCTTCTTCTCCTGCTTCGACCATGCAATGCGGGTATCAAGTGTAGCAAAAGTGATTGCTGTCCTCTTTATGAAATGATCAACTTTACCATGTATATTTAATAATGACCATATATACTGATTGTTTTAAAAAACTACCAAAACTTGATGGTGAACCTGAACAATCAAAATCAAATTGAATGTAAACCACAATCAGCATATAGCCTGATGAGAGTTGTGTTTCCCCGGTGGTATCTTAGGCTACTTTAAACCTGGACCATTTTCAAGAGCACATGTAATAAAAACAACCAAGCAAATTACATTGGCTGTTACTCAACTAATAAAGCCTAATATTGCAAAAGCCATTTAGCATAAATTTGAATGTTGAAGGTGACAGGCCATGATCTGGCACAATTGCACATCTTTTATTGGTCAGCGCACATAGCTGCGCACAGCACGCAGTTTGACTAGGCTACTGATATTGCCTGGGGTTTTTCGGCATGGAAAATTACTTGTAGATCAATGACTGTCAACATAATTACATGCTTAGTTTGACACTGAAGGAGAGGACACAGTCATTCCATGTGATTTTATCAAGCCATGACACCCACCATCTGAAATCGTTTATGTAGTTAGAAACAGATCCATCTGAATTCCTGAAACATAATTTTTTTTTATTAAAAAAAGAAAGAAATTAAGCTAATTGATTGTACCCAAATTGGCCATTTTAATTGATAGGATTCATATAATCTTCAATAAATATGGTAACTAACATCATATTTCTACCATATTTCTTCCTAACAATGAGTAAGACATGAGGAATCCCACCCCAATAACCAGTATACAGTGTCAGTTCTCTATGTATGACAAGTAGTATGGCGCTTTTGCTTGGAGTATTGCTTCTTCAACCTTTATAATGTACTCCCTGTGAATCTGGGGATGTTTTTTTCCCCTGTTCAGAGAAATTAGCCCAATCGCTTGCATTCTATACCATAAATTAGTGTGAAAGTACCAAAGTTTTGCCCACTAGATGCCACTGTTCCTGCTACTGCCACCATACCCTTTAATCAATGTTGATGGTCTCTTATGTTAATTAAATCTACCACAACATTTTCTTTCCAACTTTGGGTAGGAAACCAACAGCTCATGATGAAAATAAATTGTGTGGTCATCCTCGCAATTCAAACCAGTCCTCCATGAAAGCAATTAAGCTTGTCCTTCTCTTAGACTTAACTTATGTCCAGGAAACGGCCCCTCTGTGTATGGTTTATTTCCTTAAAAAAGGTCTGGATTAGTTAGACCATTCCTGGTGATTGGCAAACAAGCAAACCATTAGGCTACAGCAGTTCTAATTGTTTCAATATTATGGTCTCCAAAGGTCTTCAATGGTAAAATTCCCAAACACACACTGTATAGTGTTTTGTAATGGTATCAGGTTGGGTTTAATGGAACATTTCACTAATCACACTACATATAGAGATATTTTATTTTCATTTTATTAAAAAACCTATGACTGCCATGCAATGGTTTATAATTTTATTATTTTATTAGGGTTGTCGCAACATTTTAATCACTAGCCCAATTCTCCATCAAAGTTTTGAGCTTGTAGGAAAAGTCTTCACATGAGAATTGCACCATATGGATAGCCCTCTCAGAGAGCTGCCATTGTTTGGACTATTCGAGGAGAGTTGGGTTTAAGCATTAGGTTGCTAAGAGAAGGACAAACTGAATTACTTTCATGGAGGACTGGCTTGACCACACCATTTATTTTCGTAATGAGCAAAAGCTATTGGTTTTCTACCCAAAGTTGCAAAGAAAAGTAGGTGTTCCATTTAATAAATCAGCTAAATGGATAAAAGGGTGTGGTGGCAGTAGCAGGAACAGCAGCATTTAGTGGGAAAAACTAGGTACTTTCACATTAATTTATGGTAAAGAATACAAGCGACTTCAATGGCTAATTTCTTTGAACAGGGGAAAAAAACATCACCAGATTCACACGGATTACAAGGTTGAAGAAGCAATACTCCAAGCAGCAGCTCCATACTACTTGTCAGACATAGAGAACTGATACTGTATACAGGTTGTTAGGATGGGATTAGGTTCTATATTTATTGAAGAGAATATGAATCAGAGGAGGCTGGTGGGAGGAGTTATAGGATGATGGGCTCATAGTAATGACTGGAATGGAATAAATTAAATGGAGTCAAACCTGTGGTTTCCATACGTTTGATACCGTTCCATTTTATTCCATTCCAGCCCTTACAATGAGCCCATCCTCCTATAGTTTATCCTACCAGCTTCCTCTGAAATGAATCGTTCAATTAAAATTGCCAATGTGGTTGCAATCAATTACCTTAATTTCTCAGAAATCAAATTATATTTAAACAAAATAATGCTTCAGGAATGCTCTTCTCTTTCTAACTGAAATGCTTTCAGAACGATCTGAGAGGGTGAGTATTGAAATCCTCTTTCTTGTACTTTTCGATTTGGAATGAAGTAATTTGAGCAACATTTGTTACATTGGGATCGGTTTGGGGCATAGCCATGGGAAGTAGGGTTGCTGAGGTTGCTGCAGTACCCACTAAAAAAAAAAAAACAGTTGAAGTCGGAAGTTTACATACACTTAGGTTGGAGTCATTAAAACTTGTTTTTCAACCACTCCACAAATTTCTTGTTAGCAAACTATACTTTTGGCAAGTCGGTTAGGACATCTACTTTGTGCATGACACAAGTAATTTTTCCAACAATTGTTTACAGACAGATTATTTCACTTATAATTCACTGTACCACAATTTCAGTGGGTCAGAAGTTTACATACACTAAGTTGACTGTGCCTTCAAACAAATAGGAAAATTACAGAAAATGATGTCATGGCTTTAGAAGCTTCTGATAGGCTAATTGACATATTTTGAGTGAATTGGAGCTGTCGCTGTGGATGTATTTCAAGGCCTACCTTCAAATTCCGTTCCTCTTTGCTTGACATCATGGGAAAATAAAAAGAAATCAGCCAAGACCTCAGAATTGTTTTTGAGACCACAAATCTGGTTCATCCTTGAGAGCAATTTCCAAACGCCTGAAGGTACCACCTTCATCTGTACAAACAATAGTACCCAAGTATAAACACCATGCGACCATGCAGCCGTCATACCGCTCAGGAAGGAGACACGTTCTGTCTCTAGAGATGAAGGTACTTTGGTGCGAAAAGTGCAAATCAATCCCAGAACAACAGCGAAGGACCCTGTGAAGATGCTGGAGGAAACTGGTACAAAAGTATCTATTTCCACAGTGAAACGAGTCCTGTTTCGACATAACCTGAAAGGCCGCTCAGCAAGGAAGAAGCCACTGCTCCAAAACTGCCATAAAAAAGCCAGACTACAGTTTGCAACTGCACATAGGACAAAGATTGTACTTTTTGGTGAAATGTCCTCTGGTCTGATGAAACAAAAATAGAACTGTTTGGCCATAATGACCATTGTTATGTTTGGAGGAAAAAGGGGGAGGCTTGCAAGCCGAAGAATACCATCCCAACCGTGAAGCACGAGGGTGGCAGCATCATGTTGTGGGGGTACTTTGCTGCAGGAGCGACTGGTGCACTTCACAAAATAAATGGCATGTTGAGGATGGAAAATATTGTGGATATATTGAAGCAACATTTCAAGATATCAGTCAGGAAGTTAAAGTTTGGTCGCAAATGGGTCTTCCAAATGGACAATGACCCCAAGCATACTTCCAAAGTTCATCACAAAGCCCTGACCTCAATCCAATAGAACATTTGTGGGCAGAACTGAAAAAGCTTGTGTGAACAAGGAGGCCTACAAACCTGACTCAGTTACACCAGCTCTGTCAGGAGGTATGGGCCAAAATTCACCCAACTTATTGTGGGAAGCTTGTGGAAGGCTACCTAAAGTGTTTGACCCAAGTTAAACAATTTAAAGGCAATGCTACCATATACTAATTGAGTGTATGTAAACTTCTGACCCACTGGGAATGTGATGAAAGAAATAAAAGTTGAAATAAATAATTCTCTCTGCTCTTATTCTGAAATTTCACATTCTTAAAATAAAGTGGTGATCCTAACTGACTTAAGACAGGGAATTTTTACTAGTATTAAATGTCAGGAATTGTGAGTTTAATGTATTTGGCTAAGGTGTATGAACAACTTCCAACTTCAACTGTGTATATATACACTGCTCAAAAAATAAAGGGAACACTAAAATAACACATCCTAGATCTGAATGAATGAAATATTCTTATTAAATACTTTTTTCTTTACATAGTTGAATGTGCTGACAACAAAATCACACAAAAATTATCAATTTATCAACCTATGGTGGTCTGGATTTGGAGTCACACTCAAAATGAATGTGGAAAACCACACTACAGGCTGATCCAACGTTGATGTAATGTCCTTAAAACAAGTCAAAATGAGGCTCAGTAGTGTGTGTGGCCTCCACGTGCCTGTATTACCTCCCTACAACGCCTGGGCATGCTCCTGATGAGGTGGCGGATAGTCTCCTGAGGGATCTCCTCCCAGACCTGGACTAAAGCATCCGCCAACTCCTGGACAGCGAGACATGGTGTCCCAAATGTGCTCAATTGGATTCAGGTCTGGGGAACGGGCGGGCCAGTCCATAGCATCAATTCCTTCCTCTTGCAGGAACTGCTGACACACTCCAGCCACGTGAGGTCTAGCATTGTCTTGCATTAGGAGGAACCCAGGGCCAACCGCACCAGCATATGGTCTCACAAGGGGTCTGAGGATCTCATCTCGGTACCTAATGGCAGTCAGGCTACCTCTGGCGAGCACATGGAGGGCTGTGCGGCTCCCCAAAGAAATGCCACCCCACACCATGACTGACCCACTGCCAAACCGGTCATGCTGGAGGATGTTGCAGGCAGCAGAACGTTCTCCACGGCGTCTCCAGACTGTCACGTCTGTCACATGTGCTCAGTGTGAACCTGCTTTCCTCTGTGAAGAGCACAGGGCGCCAGTGGCGAATTTGCCAATCTTGGTGTTTTCTGGAAAATGCCAAACGTCCTGCACGGTGTTGGACGTCGGGCCTGTGGACGTCGTCCACCTGTGGACGTCAGGCCCTCATACCACCCTCATGGAGTCTGTTTCTGACCGTTTGAGCAGACACATAAACATTTGTGGCCTGCTGGAGGTCATTTTGCAGGGCTCTGGCAGTGCTCCTCCTGCTCCTCCTTGCACAAAGGCGGAGGTAGCGGTCCTGCTGCTGGGTTGTTGCCCTACTACGGCCTCCTCCATGTCTCCTGATGTACTGGCCTGTCTCCTGGTAGCGCCTCCATGCTCTGGACACTACGCTGACAGACACAGCAAACCTTCTTGCCACAGTACGCATTGATGTGCCATCCTGGATGAGCTGCACTACCTGAGCCACTTGTGTGGGTTGTAGACTCCGTCTAATGCTACCACTAGAGTGAAAGCACCGCCAGCATTCAAAAGTGACCAAAACATCAGCCAGGAAGCATAGGAACTGAGAAGTGGTCTGTGGTTATCACCTGCAGAACCACTCCTTTATTGGGGGTGTCTTGCTAATTGCCTATAATTTCCAACTCTTGTCTATTCCATTTGCACAACAGCATGTGAAATTTATTGTCAATCAGTGTTGCTTCCTAAGTGGACAGTTTGATTTCACAGAAGTGTGGTTGACTTGGAGTTACATTGTGTTGTTTAAGTGTTCCCTTTATTTTTTTGAGCAGTGTATATATATACACAGTATATATATATATATATATATAGTGTATATATATACACAGTATATATATATATATATACACAGTATATATATATATACACAGTATATATACACAGTATATATACACAGTATATATACACAGTGTATATATATATATATATATATATATATATATATTTTAAAAACACTTAAATACTTGCTGGCTTTCACTAGTCCTATGTTAACAGACTGATATAGCCATCTGTAGCGCATCAATATTGAAGTCTGTAGCACCCCCAACCTCAAGCATCTTCCCACGGGC
The DNA here is from genome assembly GCF_018296145.1 of Oncorhynchus tshawytscha. NCBI lineage: Eukaryota > Metazoa > Chordata > Actinopteri > Salmoniformes > Salmonidae > Oncorhynchus > Oncorhynchus tshawytscha. Next base: position 30,920,500 of record NC_056454.1, read on the forward strand.
TGATATGACCGGGGACCGATGTATATTTGTGAATGTTTCATCCCTAAGACTCTGTGTAGGATTAGGGGTTAGTGTAGTATCATAGGCACCTGGGTGAGAGATGCTCCAGGCCTGCATCCAAGCCATGCTGCAATCGCAGGTCCAAGGGTTGGCCTGCAGAGCCAGGGACTCCAGAAGAGGGGCAGTCCTCAGTGTGTCCCTAGGCAGGATAGTTAGACTGTTGTTGGACACATCCAGATGCCTTGGGAGAGGAGGGGGATAGTCCAGTCACAAATGACACCCTATTCCCTAAGCAGTGCACTACTCTAGTGCACTACTGTTAGGTGTGACCTAAGACTAAGAGTGAATAGATTAATAAATGCACAATTAAGGCACACGAAAACCCACCTGAGGGTGGAGTAGCAGAATGTCTGCAGTAGGGACAGAGTGCAGAAGGCCTGCGGGTGCAGCTGGTGGAGCCGGTTCCCCTGCAGTCGGATCAGTCTGAGGTTGGGGAGGCGGAGCAGGGCCTGGGGGTGCAGGAACTGCAGCTGGTTGTGATCCAGGTGGAGGCGCAGTAGTGAGGACAGGCCTGAGAAGCTCTCTGCTGAGATCTCCCTCAGCTTGTTATAACTTAGCTTCAGGACCTGGGGGAAAGAATGGATGGATGGAGCAATGAATGAATGAATGAAGGATAATTGAAAATACATGGTATAAACCCCTCCAGTTATAAACAACAATACATACAGTGCCTTGCGAAAGTATTCGGCCCTCTTGAACTTTGCGACCTTTTGCCACATTTCAGGCTTCAAACATAAAGATATAAAACTGTATTTTTTTGTGAAGAATCAACAACAAGTGGGACACAATCATGAAGTGGAACGACATTTATTGGATATTTCAAACTTTTTTAACAAATCAAAAACTGAAAAATTGGGCGTGCAAAATTATTCAGCCCCCTTAAGTTAATACTTTGTAGCGCCACCTTTTGCTGCGATTACAGCTGTAAGTCGCTTGGGGCATGTCTCTATCAGTTTTGCACATCGAGAGACTGAAATTTTTTCCCATTCCTCCTTGCAAAACAGCTCGAGCTCAGTGAGGTTGGATGGAGAGCATTTGTGAACAGCAGTTTTCAGTTCTTTCCACAGATTCTCGATTGGATTCAGGTCTGGACTTTGACTTGGCCATACTAACGCCTGGATATGTTCGTTTTTGAACCATTCCATTGTAGATTTTGCTTTATGTTTTGGATCATTGTCTTGTTGGAAGACAAATCTCCGTCCCAGTCTCAGGTCTTTTGCAGTCTCCATCAGGTTTTCTTCCAGAATGGTCCTGTATTTGGCACCATCCATCTTCCCATCAATTTTAACCATCTTCCCTGTCCCTGCTGAAGAAAAGCAGGCCCAAACCATGATGCTGCCACCACCATGTTTGACAGTGGGGATGGTGTGTTCAGGGTGATGAGGGTGTTGCTTTTACGCCAAACATAACGTTTTGCATTGTTGCCAAAAAGTTCAATTTTGGTTTCATCTGACCAGAGCACCTTCTTCCACATGTTTGGTGTGTCTCCCAGGTGGCTTGTGGCAAACTTTAAACAACACTTTTTATGGATATCTTTAAGAAATGGCTTTCTTCTTGCCACTCTTCCATAAAGGCCAGATTTGTGCAATATACGACTGATTGTTGTCCTATGGACAGAGTCTCCCACCTCAGCTGTAGATCTCTGCAGTTCATCCAGAGTGATCATGGGCCTCTTGGCTGCATCTCTGATCAGTCTTCTCCTTGTATGAGCTGAAAGTTTAGAGGGACGCCAGGTCTTGGTAGATTTGCAGTGGTCTGATAATCCTTCCATTTCAATATTATCGCTTGCACAGTGCTCCTTGGGATGTTTAAAGCTTGGGAAATCTTTTTGTATCCAAATCCGGCTTTAAACTTCTTCACAACAGTATCTCGGACCTGCCTGGTGTGTTCCTTGTTCTTCATGATGCTCTCTGCGCTTTTAACGGACCTCTGAGACTATCACAGTGCAGGTGCATTTATACGGAGACTTGATTACACACAGGTGGATTGTATTTATCATCATTAGTCATTTAGGTCAACATTGGATCATTCAGAGATCCTCACTGAACTTCTGGAGAGAGTTTGCTGCACTGAAAGTAAAGGGGCTGAATAATTTTGCACGCCCAATTTTTCAGTTTTTGATTTGTTAAAAAAGTTTGAAATATCCAATAAATGTCGTTCCACTTCCTGATTGTGTCCCACTTGTTGTTGATTCTTCACAAAAAAATACAGTTTTATATCTTTATGTTTGAAGCCTGAAATGTGGCAAAAGGTCGCAAAGTTCAAGGGGGCCGAATACTTTCGCAAGGCACTGTATGCATCAATGTGAGTCAAATGAACACAAAAATACAATAGCAGACTGTGCCTAAGCTCAATAGAACTATGGACATTTGCATCCAATCATTAGCTCATTTCAGCCCTCTCCTCTCCATGTCAACTCTATAAGCCTCAGTACCTGAAGTGAGGACAGATCTTGGAACGCTCGGTCAGGAATCTCACGGATGTCATTCCCATGAAGCATCAGCTGCTCCAGCCTCCTCAGACCAGCTAATGAGCTATCTGGGATCCTGCTGATACTGTTGAACCTTTCAAATACCAGAGAGAACCAGCATCAGCCAATGGGGGGGGTGTATGTATATATATATATTTATTTGCACAAGCCTTACCCTAGATTGATGTGTAGTGTATGTTGCGGTAGAAGCTGTGGTATGGTGAGCAGGGACCTGAAGGTGCAGTGTAGTTCAGTGGGCTGGTAGCAGGAGCAGGGCCGAGGGCAGGCACCACTAGGAGACACCAGGGTCACTAACACCACCACAGCCAGAGACACACCACACACACTGGGAGCCATCTTCAATAGGAGGGACCCTCACTGCCAATATAGAAATATTTACAGTACCAGTCAAACGTTTGGACACACCTACTCATTCAACGTGTTTTCTTTATTTTTACTATTTTCTACATTGTAGAATAAAAGTTAAAACATCCAAACTATGAAATAACACTCATCAAACCAATGACAGGACAAAGCTGTCATCAATGCAAATGGTGGCTATTGTCCAGTGTACTAGTGGGCTTGATGCCACTGACATACACAGCACTGACACACATTCTCAATGCTTGTGCTGACATTCCCATGGAAATAAGCCTACAGTCTCAGTCTGTTTATTCTATCGTCCTGACCAGCATTGAAAACGACCATGCTATTTTTGACATTGTTCTGACATTTCAAGGTATGTGAAAAAATGTCAACAGTTGTTCACAAAGGAGAAGAATGAGCTATCTAAAGTACCGATGTAAAGACAGTTTCAGGTTGGATATTCAATGGATATTCGCCTGTAGCTTTCCTTACATCCACCAACAGCAGTTAGGGACCGTTAACATAGTGACAAATCTAATTTATTCAAATTGCAATAGCTATTTATCCATTACTCCTAAAACTTTCAAAACTGGTTCTAGCTAACCCGATGGCATAGACACACATTGCACACATTCGTTTTTTTGTCTATTTACATCTTGCACTACTTTAAATTATTTATTTACATTTTTGAATTTCAATAGCTCATTGGTCATATGACCTACTGGACTCAAACAAGGTGCAGAATTTCCACTGACTACCCTTCTATATTGCACACCCTTTAGTTTGTCCATTCATCTCACATGCTTTTATGTGAATTTTTCTAAATTTAAAATTTCAATAACTCCTTGGTCATGTGACCTAGTTACTTCAATCAAGGTTCAGAATGTCCACTCAGTGGGCCTACACATTGCACACCCTTTAGTTTGTCCATTTTTTTTTTATCTCACATGGTTTTACATGAATTTTTCCAAATGTAGAATTTCAATAGCTCCTTGGTCATGTGACCTACTGACTTCAAACAAGGTTCTGAATGTCCACTGACTACCCTTCCATATTGCACACCATTTAGTTAGTCAATTTTCATCTCACAAGATTTCACATTCATTTTTCTAAATTTAAAATGTCAATAGCTCCTTGGTCATGTGGCCTACTGACTTCAAACAAGGTCCACTGACTATACCTTCATATCACACATTCTGATGTTTGTCTACTTTCATATCATGCTATTAGACTTAAATCTGTACGTTTTGCAGGCCTTCATTTCACATGGGTGTTAAAAAATGTTTTTGAAGTTAGAGGTGCGTAAAGGAAGGAGCACAGGTAGGCCTCATGAAAAACAATGTTTCCTATGCTCTTTGAATCATAGTAATAGGCAGTGATTTGTCAGTCAGAGTGATCTTGATAAGGTGAAAGAATCCTTTTCATAGCATCACTTTCATATACTGTACATTAAGACAAATCCTTCTACGTTGAGTATTAGAACACAGTTTACAGAACCTGATAATGACTTGATATTTGAGTGCATTCAAAACAAGCCACCTGCAGACAACTTACAAAATGCAATAGTGTATTTGAGGGTTCATTTTTCTGATGAAAATAGTTATTCGATGCATGGCCTACTATTTCTAACTGGAAAAATAAATTCCTACGTCTATTGTGAGTAAAATCCTTTTTCCAAAATTGATATAGTTACATTTTTGGTATATGTGTAAAAATACCAAGGTGTCTGGTTAGACTGTAAACTTTCCTTCCAGGCTCACATTAAGCATCTCCAATCCAAAATTAAATCTAGAATCGGCTTCCTATTTCACAATAAAGCATCCTTCACTCATGCTGCCAAACATACCTTTGTAAAACTGACTATCCTACCGATCCTTGACTTCGGCGATGTCATTTACAAAATAGCCTCCAACACTCTACTCAAAAAATTGGATGCAGTCTACCACATTGCCATTCGTTTCGTCACCAAAGCCCCATATACTACCCACCACTGCGACCTGTATGCTCATGTTGGCTGGTCCTCGCTTCATATTCATCGCCAAACCCACTGGCTCCAGGTCATCTATAGGTCCTTGCTAGGTATAGCCCCGCCTTATCTCAGCTCACTGGTCACCATAGCAGCACCCACCCATAGCACGCGCTCCATCAGGTATATTTCACTGGTCATCCCCAAAGCCAATTCCTCCTTTGGCCGCCTTTCCTTCCAATTCTCTGCTGCCAATGACTGGAACGACTTCCAAAAATCACTGAAGCTGGAGACTCATATCTCCCTCACTATCTTTAATGATCAGCTATCAGAGCAGCGTACAGATCATTGCATCTGTACATAGCCCATCTGTAAATAGCCCATCCAACTACCTCATCATTGTTAAAAAAAATTTTTGCTCCTTTGCACCACATTATCTCTACTTGCACATTCATCTTCTGCACATCTATCACTCCCGTGTTTATTTGTGAAATTGTAATTATTTTGCCACTACGGCCTATTTATTGCCTTATAACTCCCTAATCTTATTTAATTTACACACACTTGTATATAGACTTTTCTATTGTGTTATTGACTGTACATTTGTTTATCCCATGTGTAACTCTGTGTTGTTGTTTGTGTCACACTGCCTTGCTTTATCTTGGCCAGGTCGCAGTTGTAAATGAGAACTTGTTCTCAACTGGCCTACCTGGTTGAATAAAGGTGGAAAAAAATAATAATAAAAAAATAAAAAATACTGTATGTGGGAATGTCTTATGTCTGTCCTACATGTAGTGTTGGTACATGGAATATTGCTCAACTGCATATATCATAAATTGCTATTGCAAATAGAAATATTATGTTCAACAACTGACATTTTCAGATATTATTTTGACAAACACACTTTGGTTCTTACAATTCATTCTCTATTGTCATAGATTTGGTGGGTACTGTCATCTGTGATCTTTGTGATATGACTTTCTTTAAGCACGTACTGATGAAACTGTCACTTAATATTTTTTTCTTAAAGTCTACAAACACTCTACATTTATTCGCTCTGTGATAGGGTTGGATCCTATATGCTACTTTCATTATTGTCATGTAAATGGTTCAGTGCCTATAATTTAGGCTGTGTGTAGAATGGGGCATAAAGGAAATTACCTCTACTACTAAATTACTAATAGATTATAGTGATAAGGAAAACGGCATTCATTTGCCTATAACTAATCAGAATTCCATTATGTTTACATAAAAAAGAGAATACTTCAAAATGAGAAGATCCTGCCATGGAAAAGACGACTGTGTGGACATAAAGTGGAAATGAGGGGAAATAACTCACACCATGCAGCAGGACACCTTCAGCTGCTGGGTCTTTGTAATGCAGGTTTGATAGTTATATTTTCAATAATGAATGGTTAGCTGTTATGTGACAATTAGGTCAAAAACTCTATTTTATTTTTTGGTGTAGATGGCCAAGGAAGTTGCACAGAACTTCCCCAACATCCCCTTCCAAATTGATATGGAACCTTCAAAAACACATGGAGCAACTGCGAAAAGAAATTTGCTGAGGATATACTAAAAATGTCTGGTATGTAATAACATTTAATTCAAAGTAAATGTATATTCTTTATTTTTATGTAGTCGTGTGAGACAGCCATATGTTCAGTTCATGCTTATGATTTCAGAGTTCAACAAAGCCAACAACTGCTTCATGTGTGCCACTGATAAAGAACCTGGATGTGGCACAAAGACAGCCTGGGTTAGTAACTTTATTTAACATGTTTATAATCTTTTGACAACAGTGACGGCATGTAAGACAATTTATGATATGCCACAATGGATGACTAATTCGTCATTAGTCATACTGCATTGATATTTTATATTATTTATAACGTGTTATGCTTCGTTTTGTTTTAGATTGAATGTTTTGCATGCCAACTGTGGTTCCATGTGCTGTAACTAGGAATGAAGACAAACTGGAAGTGCAGTCTTTGTTGTTGAAAATGTATGCTATACCCCATCCACACTGAAGAGGCTCTGAAATGTACATCAACCAGGGTTAATGTATGCTATACCCCATCCACACTGAAGAGGCTCTGAAATGTACATCAACCAGGGATAAAGACAAAGTTAACACTGTGAAATGTTTCAAACGTATTTGAAGTTAAAGAATCTGACATGTTGGAAAAGATTAAAGGGCTACAATTTGTTTAATTTGTCAATATTCAATTTTTATTCATTGATTTTCTGGCCACCATTACTGTGGTTACATGTTCAGTATATGTATTGACCAGAAATTGTAAGCAAGCCCACTGCAGCCTAGCTCACTCTCCATCCCTGCTTTGGACAATTAATGGCATGACTCTCATACTTTGCCCTTTTCCTTTATGGTTGATATTAACGACGAAAGGAGATATTATCTGTCTCTCTCCTATTGTGTACCGCTGTTAAATACTGTGGAAAAATAAAAAACAGGGAAAATAAGTACTTAGAACTACCAATCATTATAGATAAATACAAAAAAAAGGGTAAACACAACACTGGACTGAAACCCCTAATTGTCAAACTAATATTAATGTACAACAATATAGAAGAGACATAACTGGAGGTTATGCAATATGGGTGTATAGCCACTGCACGCTTCTTAGGTGTGTAATTGACATGACCAAGGATCTATTGAAATTTAAAACTATGAAAAATGTACGTTACACCGCGTAATTTTACAGTACACAAACAAGCAATATAGAAGGGTACATTCTGCACCATGTTTGACGTCACTAGGTCACATGACCAAGGAGCTATTGAAATTTTAAATTGAGAAGAATTCATGTAAAATCTTGTCAGTTTCAATTGGACAAACTAAAGGGTGTGCAATATAGAAAGGTAGTCAGTGGACATTCTGGACCTTGTTTGAGTCAAGTAGGTCACATGACCAATGAGCTATTGAAATGCGAATGTAAAAAGTTTGTATTTTGTTTACGCTCCCTAACTAATTCAACTAGGAATACAAAATGCTGCTCACATTTCCACATGTTTATTAGCTTTGGAAAGCTAATTAATGTCCGAATCGTGAAAATAAGACCTGGGCAATGTTGTGCGCAATTTTTCCAACGTAATGACACTTATTTGGAGACTGGCTCAAGTGGTTTGAAAGCTATTGAGGTTTGAAAGCGCGAATATCCGTCAAATATCCAGATTGAAACTGTCTTTACCTCGGTATCTAATAGGCCGAATTTAACGCATCAAATCCGAGCAGCAGCTCCAACTGTTTCCTATTGTTTTACGCGCGAGTCTGCATCAAAGAACCTGTCCTCTAATCATTCCACAGGCGAGCAGTTAACGATCATCCTCTGACCTCTATACGGATACTGACCTACCTCTATAGTCGAAACGGATACTGACCTCTCTATTCTTTGACGCACTGCTAAACGCTGTCACAGAGAGTGATGAAATTGAAGACAATCATTATTTTTCCTCGGTAGGTAAATGCATCTATATGTAGGACACAACTTTACAGCTTTACATTGCATGGAAATACTTAGTTGAAAAAAGTTTTAGCATCTGGTGGCAATTTGACAGCAATTCCCCCCGTCATAATATGAATAGTAGGATAAGCATTTCATTTGGGAGCTCAGAATGATTACTGTCAATTTACCTTGCAATCCTTCAAACCGAAGATATCAAGATTCTTCATTTCGTTACAGCCAAAATCCCTTCAAGTCTCATTTTTATCCAAATGACGATTCGGCAACGCATTCATGTAATTCCAGGTCTGTTTAATAATATAATATTGGCATTCAAAACGTTACTGACGTTTCAATAGGCTACAACTTTTGCAAATGAATATAAGAGAGGTGAAAACAATCAACAACAAAAAAATATCCTTGCTTTTGTGAAAAATATATATTTGTTTGGATAAAATAACGGATAGATTCAAATGTTCTTGCTATTCCGACAGAGCAGGTATTGTTCCCCTGTGCAGCTGAAAGGACGGGAAGGAATCAGACATAATGGATGGTAAAAACTATTTGGGGAGGAGAGTGTTTGAGTGGGTGACGCTTGGAGAGGAGAGTAGGAGAGCTGAGGGGCGGCGCTGGCGAGAAGAAACTGAGAATCCTAAAACCTAAATAACTGTGTGTAGCCTTTCATTCTTTTAGAAACGTTAAAAACATGTAATATTTTGAGTGACTTTCACAATGTATCAACAACATAAAAATTAATGTATATCCAAATGAATGTAAGGAGCTCTAAAATTATATCTGCAATGGAAAGTGAGACTTTCACCTGTTACCCACCCTGGCCCTGGATCTGGGGGATCCTTGATTTCTCTGTCCCAGCTCTGGCTCTCTTGCTTTCTTTCTGTCTGAGATGTCTCTGTTGTAGATACCTGGAGTTCTGTAGCTGTTTTCCTGTTCTTGTGTAATTCATCCAGTCAGGCTGTAGAAAGCATTAGGCCCAAACCCATTTAGACAGTCCCTCAGTTCCACACTGTTACATAACAGCCAAGCAGCGACCCAGTCCCACTTGGTCCAACACAGCCACCATTATAATATGAGGTTACCATCAAAATGCTGCTGGAATTCTTATTAGTGTCTGACTGTCTGGCCTGTGTGCTGTAATGGCATGATGTCAACAGAACAGAGCAGAGCACTGGCACAGAAAGTATGGTCTCATTTCACTCTGAGGGGTTTCTGGGTATCGTCTGAATCTGTAGTTTGTGATAGTTCATGGTCCAAATATGGGGTCAGGGCTGTTAGTCAGGGTTTGGAGCTCCATGGGGTCAGGGCTGGGAGAACGCCTGCTCAATTAGGCTGGAAAAGGGAAGGAGTAGTGGGGGTCAGGGCTGGGAGTCTGCCTGGCTGTAAAGGTGAAAGGCAGGGGTCAGAGGCCAGGGTGTTTATTTTTTTCTATTTATATTTCACCTTATTTAACCAGGTAAGCCAGTTGAAAACAACTTCTCATTTACAACTGCAACCTGGCCAAGATAAAGCAAAGAAGTGTGACAAAAACAACAACACAGAGTTACACATGGGATAAACAAATGTACAGTCAATAACACAATAGAAATATCTATGTACAATGTGTACATAGATGTACAAGGGCGGTAAGGCAATAAATAGGCCATAGAGGCGAAATAATTACAATTTATCATTAACACTGGAGTGATAGATGTGCAGATGATGATGTGCAAGTAGAGATACTGGGATGCAAAAGAGCAAAGAAAAGGTATAAATAACAATATGGGGATGAGGTAGTTGGGTGTGCTATTTAAAGATGGGTACAGACAGGTACAGTGATCAGTAAGCTGCTCTGACAGCTGATACTTAGACAGGTAGATATATATAAGTCTCCAGATTCAGATATTTTTGCAATTCGTTCCAGTCATTGGCAGCAGAGAATTGGAAGAAAAGGTGGCCAAAGGAGGTGTTGGCTTTGGGGATGACCAGTGAAATATACCTGCTGGAGCGCCTGCTACGGGTGGGTGCTGCTATGGTGACCAGTGAGCTGAGATAAGGCAGGGCTTTACCTAGCAAAGACTTATAGATGACCTGGAGCCAGTGAGTTTGGCGACGAATATGTAGCGAGAGCCAGCCTACAGCATACAGGTCGCAGTGGTGGGTAGTATATGGGGCTTTGGTAACGAAACGGATGGCACTGTGATAGACTACATCCAATTTGCTTAGTAGAGTGTTGGAGGCTATTTTGTAAATGACATCGCCGAAGTCAAGGATCGGTAGGATAGTCAGTTTTACGAGGGTATGTTTGGCAGCATGAGTGAAGGAGGCTTTGTTGCAAAATAGGAAGCCGATTCTAGATTTAATTTTGAATTGGAGATGCTTAATGTGAGTCTGGAAGGAGAGTTTACAGTCTAACGAGACACCTAGGTATTTGTAGTTGTCCACATATTCTAAGTCAGAACCGTCCAGAGTAGTGATGCTAGTCGGGCGGACAGGTGCGGGTGTGGGCAGCAATCGGTTGAAGAGCATGCATTTACTTTTAATAGCATTTAAATGCAGTTGGAGGCCACGGAAGGAGTGTTGTATCGCATTGAAGCATGTTTAGAGGTTTGTTAACACAGTGTCCAAAGAAGGGCCTGATGTATACAGAATGGTGTTGTCTGCGTAGAGGTGAATCAGAGAATCACCAACCGCAAGAGCGAAATCATTGATATATACAGAGAAGAGTCGGCCTGAGAATTGAACCCTGTGGCACCCCCATAGAGACTGCTAGAGGTCCGGACAACAGGCCCTCCAATTTAACACACTGAACTCTGTCTGAGAAGTAGTTGGTGAACTAGGCGAGGCAGTCATTTGAGAAACCAAGGCTATTGAGTCTGCCGATAAGAATGCGGTGATTGACAGAGTCGAAAGCCTTGGCCAGGTCGATAAAGACGGCTACACAGTACTGTATTTTATCGATGGAGGTTATGATATCGTTTAGGACCTTGAGCGTGGCTGAGGTGCACCCACGACCAGCTCGGAAACCATATTGCATAGTGGAGAAGGTATGGTGGGATTCAAAATGGTCGGTGATCTGTTTGTTAAGTTGGCTTTCAAAGATTTTAGAAAGGCAGGGCAGGATGGATGTAGGTCTATATCAGTTTGGGTCTAAAGTGTCTCCCCCTTTGAAGAGGGGGATGACCACGGCAGCTTTACAATCTTTGGGGATCTCAGACGACACGAAAGGGAGTTTGAACAGGCTAGTAATAGGGGTTGCACAATTTAGGCAGATAATTTTAGAGAGAGAGGGTCCAGATTGTCTAGCCAAGCTGCATTGTAGCTTTGTAGGGATCCAGATTTTGCAGCTCTTTCAGAACAACAGCTGTCTGGATTTGGGTGAAGGAGAAACGGGGGGGGACTTGGGCAAGTTTCTGCGGGGGGTGCAGAGCTGTTGGTAGGGGTAGCCAGGTGGAAAGCCTTAGCTTTCCAAACTGACTGTGTATATTGGTTCCTGACTTCCCTAAAAAGTTGCATATTGCGGGGGCTATTTGATGCTAATGCAGAACGCCACAGGATGTTTTTGTGCTGGTCAAGGGCAGTCAAGTCTGGAGTGAACCAAGGGCTATATCTGTTCTTAGTTCTACATTTTTTTGAATGGGGCATGCGTATTTAAGATGGTGAGGAAAGCAATTTTAAAGAGCAACCAGTCATCCTCTACTGACGGAATGAGGTCAATATCCTTCCAGGATACCCGAGCCAGGTATATTAGAAAGGCCTGCTCGCTGAAGTGTTTTAGGGAGCGTTTGACAGTGATGAGGGGTGGTTGTTTGACCGCGGGTTTAAGGCTGGGTCAGTGGTCTTTGTGGCTGGGGCAGGGAGTGAAGGTTAGTCTGGGGCTAGGGAGGTAGGCTGGGCCTGGGTTAGGAGTAGGGGGTTAGGCCTGGCCTGGGTCAGGAGTAGGTGGGGCCAGGCTGGGCCTGGGTCAGGAGTAGGGGTTAGGCTGGGCCTGGGTTAGGAGTAGAGGGGGGCCAGGTTGGGCCTGAGTTAGGAGTAGGAGGTAGGCTGTGCCTGGGTTAGGTAAGGGGGCCAGGCTAGTTAGGAGGGAGGTAGGCTGGGCCTGGGTTAGGAGTAGGGGGTTAGGCTGGGCCTGGGTTAGGAGTATGGGGGCCAGGCTAGGCCTGGGTTAGGAGTAGGGAGGTAGGCTGGGCCTGGGTTAGGAGTAGGGGTTAGGCTGGGCCTGGGTTAGGAGAATGGGGGGCCAGGCTAGGCCTGGGTTAGGAGTAGGGAGGTAGGCTGGGCCTGGGTTAGGAGTAGGGGGTTAGGCTGGGCCTGGGTTAGGTGTAGGGGGCCAGGCTGGGACAGGGGTAGAAGTAGGGAGGTAGGCTGGGCCTGGGTTAGGAGTAGGGGAGGCCAGACTGGGACAGGGGGAAGTAGGGAGGTAGGCTGGGCCTGGGTTAGGTGTAGGGGGCCAGGCTGGGACAGGGGTAGAAGTAGGTGGGTTAGGCTGGTCCTGGGTTAGGAGTAGGGGGGGCCAGGCTGGGACAGGGGTAGAAGTAGGGAGGTAGGCTGGGCCTGGGTTAGGAGTAGGGGGTACAGGCTGGGACAGGGGTAGAAGTAGGTAGGTTAGGCTGGGCCTGGGTTAGGAGTATGGGGGGCCAGGCTGGGCCTGGGTTAGGAGTAGGGAGGTAGGCTGGGCCTGGGTTAGGAGTAGGGGGCTAGGCTGGGCCTGGGTTAGGAGATTTGGGGGCCGGGCTAGGCCTGGGTTAGGAGTAGGGAGGTAGGCTGGGCCTGGGTTAGGAGTAGGGGGCCAGGCTGGGACAGGGGTAGAAGTAGGGAGGTAGGCTGGGCCTGGGTTAGGAGTAGGGGAGGCCAGACTGGGACAGGGGTAGAAGTAGGGAGGTAGGCTGGGCCTGGGTTAGGAGTAGGGGGTACAGGCTGGGACAGGGGTAGAAGTAGGTGGGTTAGGCTGGGCCTGGGTTAGGAGTAGGGAAGGGAGGTAGGCTGGCCTGGGTTAGGAGTAGGGGGGGCAGGCTGGGACAGGTGGGTTAGTTAAGTAGGGGGCCAGGCTGGGACAGGGGTAGGAGGTGGAATAGGCTGGGCCTGGGTTAGGAGTAGGGGGGGGCAGGCTGGGACAGGGGTAGAAGTAGGGGGGTTAGGCTGGGCCTGGGTTAGGAGTAGGGGGGGGCAGGCTGGGACTGGGGTAGAAGTAGGTGGGTTAGGCTGGGCCTGGGTTAGGAGTAGGGAATTGGGGAGGTAGGCTGGCCTGGGTTAGGAGTAGGGGGCAGGCTGGGACAGGGGTAGAAGTAGGTGGGTTAGGCTGGTCCTGGGTTAGGAGTAGGGGGCCAGGCTGGGACAGGGGTAGAAGTAGGTGGAATAGGCTGGGCCTGGGTTAGGAGTAGGGGGGCAGGCTGGGACAGGGGTAGAAGTAGGGGGTTAGGCTGGGCCTGGGTTAGGAGTAGGGGGCAGGCTGGGACTGGGGTAGAAGTAGGGGGTAGGCTGGGCCTGGGTTAGGAGTAGGGGGCAGGCTGGGACAGGGGTAGAAGTAGGGGGTTAGGTTGGAGGTCTGCCTGGGGGCCGCTGCTTCCATGGATGTCAGGCTTCCTTTAGTCATGCCCTCCCTCTTCACACAGTCTTAAATCAGAATGACAACAACTAGTTACACATAACAGAGAGGCTTCAGGGCTACAGCAGACACATTGCTCTATACTGACAATACTGATGTGACAGTACGCCATTGGTCACAGTTATACAGCAGGGAGAACAACTAGGGAGCAGCTCTGTTGGCTCCGCTGTCTGTCTATGTTGGTATGCCTGACTACAGCCCTGCCTTCCAGGTTTCAAGAACATTAACATTTCAGTGAGTCAACACTTCAATTTAATCGGTTTGAACAGAATGCTGTGAATAAGGCTACTTTAATGTGTGTCGTTTAGCGATCCAGTCAGTAAAGCTACTAACAAGGACACGTGACAGAAGCGCGGTCTAAAGAGCAATAACAAACCAATACGTTATTCTGGGCTCTGTAGTAGCCTACAATTGTAGTCTGTAGCATGGATTCAGCCTATAGGACAGAAGTTCATTGTCACGGACACATTGTGCTCCAGTCTTGATATGATTAAACACATTGAATTTCCTAAGTATTTCCTTTTTAACATGAAAGGGATTCCAGTTCTATTAACTAATTGGAGGCCTGGATATTGTGGCTCTATAAACAGAGAATTATGACTTCTGGGAAAATGGGAAACAGCGGAATGATTTCCCAGAGGCTGAAACAGAGACTGTCCTCACTGAAACACTGAGAGGAAGAACTTAATGACAACAGAGGACAACAACACTGACAGAGAGAGAAAGAGAGTCTAGTCAAGCTCTTCCAGTCTAATAGCCTATTAAAGTTATGTTTAATGGCCTTACTGAAATTATTACATGATGCTTCAAAACAACATCTTCTGTCTCTATTGTGATAGCAGTAATATAGTAACAATACAGTAATAACAGTAATTGGGACAGGCACCATGTGTCCCAGTCCCGGTCCCGGTCCCAGCTAGTGTCCAGATGGAGCTGCTGACAGAACTGATGACTCCACATGGTCGTCATTACACCAGGAACAACAGGAAGCCTCACAAAGAGATCTGTTGGAAACACCAGCCAGCCTATCACAGATATGGAGAACAAAGCAATAGGAACCAATACTGTCATACTTTAGGCTCAACTTCCTCCAGGGGACTGTTAAATAGTTGATTCCTCAACCGACTCCTTATAAGTGCACATGACTTCTCCAGTCTGAATGTGCTTCCTGCTCTAGATCTTTGCATACTACTGTCCATCCCATTAGACTGGTCAGTGGGCATAACAAGTTTATTCCATGGAGCCAGGAGGCTGTAAAAGCTGGAACACTGTGGAGTGGAAAACACATATCAAACGCAGCCACAGCTTTCTCAAGACAAGGATAAGGTTAGGCCAGTGGTATTCAAAGTTGTTGTCGCAACTCTATGAAACTGCAGTGGGGTCTCCAAAATGTTAGAGAAAGATCATTTGAAAAATACCATTTTATTGTGTAAGTGTATTTACTGGTACCTTTTCATTTTCATAAGGGATGAAAATGCAATGAATTGAAGGTTATTTGTTGATTAGGGTGACGAGTTGGAGATGTTACATGGGTATGTGTGCGTGTGTGTGTGTGTGTGTGTGTGTGTGCGTGCGTGCGTGTGTGTGTGTGCATGCGTGCGTGTGCGTGCGTGTGTGAGTGTGTGTGTGCGTGCGTGCGTGTGTGACAAGGTGAAGCAGTGATCTGGGGAGGTAATGTTCTGTCTGTCACATCAGGGTGCCGTGGTAGGGCTCCAGGGCTTGGCCTGATTGAAAGGTGGAACACAGTTAAAACACATAGTAAACACAGTAACAAGCACAGAGAGGCATGTTCAGCAACACATTAGCAAGCAGAAAAAGGTGGGTTCTGCATGCTAATGGCAGGCTGCCATGGAGAAAAACACTCAAAGATGCATGAAGGAGCAGAATCTAACCTTAACCCCTAACCTTAAACCCTAACCCCCAAGCCATAACCCCCAAACCCTTAACCCTTAACCCAAACCCCTAATGGACCTTACAGGGTAAACATGCAGAAGCAGACACCGACATGGCACCTCATTCCCTCTATAGAGTGCATTACTTTTGGCTAGAGCCCTATGTGGCTAACCATACAAGGCTCAGGCTAACAGCAGCTTGGCATCAGAGAAGATATGAAGTGTGAGAATGAGCTTCAATCCCAAGGATAAGCAGGTGTGGGTTCTCCAACCTTTACCCAGCTGTTCCATTAGGCAGAGTTTCTGTGTGTGTGTGTGTGTGTGTGTGTGTGTGTGCGTGTGGTTAGGTGGTCTTATTCTTCTATCCTTGTGGGGACCTGAAATCCGCATGAGGACAACAGCTATTTTAAGTTTAGGGGTTAGGTTTAGGGTATGGGTTACAATGTGGGTCAGGGTTACAATTAAGGTTAGGTAGGGATGTATCTTTACACGTATTTGTAATGAACTGTTCGGTGTGGGGACCTCGGTTCAGTCCGCACCGTGAACCCGAATGAATATGTAAAAAAAAATATGTATACTGTACATAAAAGAAAACACTTGGCCTACTCTTCTACGTTGTATGCCATTGCCTCTTGAGTAAATTTGAGCTGAAAAAACATTGTAGGCTATTCTGTTAAAGCAACTAGATCCTATATGCACTTTGTAATCAAAATTCTAATCTTAACTGGAGCATTTCAAACTATCCTTTTGTGAGGCGCACCTGGGAACTAGTTCTATACGATGGAGAGTGGTGGGATCAATAAACCAGAATTGGAGGATCCTGCATCATCTTTTAAATCTCCCGTTTGGGTACATTTTGGCTTCACAGTAGACTGCACCAGCGATGGACAGAGATTTGTGGATAAAATGTTAACAGTATGTCGCCACTGCTCAACGAGAAAAGCCTATGTGTGGTGCGTGTAGTCATCAACTTGGCACTACAATCATAGAGCCTGTATGTGTGGCAAAGTAAAATAGGAAATTACTGGATTATCTAATCAATGGAAAATGGAAATAAATGAGAATGACGAAGAGCCAACAGGTATGATGTTACTTAACCATCTGAATGGAGGTGTTGTTTTTTGGTACTGTAGCACAGGGAGAAGGCACATGCAGCCTCGATTATCCTAGCTAGCTATTTTTTGTAAAAAAAAATTCTCCACAATTTCGTGGTATCCAATTGTTTTTAGTAGCTACTAGCTTGTCTCATCGCTACAACTCCCGTACGGGCTCGGGACAGACGAAGGTTGAAAGTCATGCGTCCTCCGATACACAACCCAACCAAGCCGCACTGCTTCTTTAACACAGCGCGCATCCAACCCGGAAGCCAGCCGCACCAATGTGTCGGGAGGAAACACACCTGGCAACCTTGGTTAACGTGCATTGTGCCCGGCCCGCCACAGGAGTCGCTGGTGCGCGATGAGACAAGGACATCCCTACCGGCCAACCCCTCCCTAACCCGGGCGACGCTAGGCCAATTGTGCGTCGCCCCACTGTCACGTTCTGACCTTTATTTCCTTTGTTTTTGTCATTATTTAGTATGGTCAGGGCGTGAGTTGGGTGGGCAGTCTATGTTTGTTTTTCTATGATTTGGGTATTTCTATGTTTCGGCCAAGTATGGTTCTCAATCAGAGGCAGGTGTCATTAGTTGTCTCTGATTGAGAATCATACTTAGGTAGCCTGGGTGTCACTGTGTTTGTGGGTGATTGTTCCTGTCTCTGTCTTTGCACCAGATAGGACTGTTTAGGTTTTCCATGTTTATTGTTTTGTAGTGTTCATGTGTACATTTACATATTAAAAGAACCATGGACACTTACCACGCCGCATATTGGTCCTCTGATCCTTTTCGCCTCTCCTCTTCGGAAGAAGAGGAGGAAATCCCTGACAGAATCACCCACCTACCAAGGACCAAGCGGCGTGGTAAAAGACAGCGACGACAGCAGCAGCAGCAGCAACAACAGCGGCCAGCATCACAGGACTCCTGGACATGGGAGGAGATACTGAACGGAGAGGGACCCTGGGCACAGGCTGGGGAATATTGCCGCCCCAAAGCAGAGCTGGAGGCAGCGAAAGCTGAGCGGCGGCGATATGAGGAGGCAGCACGGCAGTGCGACAGGTACGAGAGGCAGCCCCCAATTTTTTTGGGGGGGGGGCAGACGAGGTGTGGTACTAAGCCAGGTAGCAGACCTGAGCTCACTCCTCGGGCTTATTATAAGCAGCGCATTACTGGTCAGGCACCGTGTTATGCGGTTAAGCGCACGGTGTCGCCAGTACGTGCCCATAGCCCGGTGCGCTATAGGGCAGCCCCCCGAGAGTGCCATGCGAGTGTGGGCATCGAGCCAGGGCGTATGGTGCCTGCTCAGCGGGTCTGGTCACGGTACGCAGTTTTGGTCCAGGTTATCCTGCGCCGGCTCTGCGTGCTGTGTCTCCGGGGCGCTGGGAGGGTGCAGTGCGTCCTCTGCCTGCGCTCCGCTCGTGCCGGGTAAATGTGGGAGTGGAGCCTAAGGGAGAGGTGCGTGTAGTGAGCACTAGATCTCCCGTGCTTACCCACAGCCCGGTTCAACCTGTGCCTGCACTCTGGAGGATCCGGGCTAGAGTAGTTGTCCAGCCTGGGGAAGTGGTGCCAAGGTTGCGCACCAGAGCTCCAGTGCTCCCCCACAGCCCGGTCCTTCAGGTGCCTCCTCCTAACACCAAGCCTCCTGAAGGTCTCCCCAGTGTTTTTCACCCACGACCCAATTTTGATATATATATATATATATTTTTAATCACAAAACAGGAGAGCAACACCTGTCCAGTGAAGTCTACAAAGCAAATATTGCATGTAACAAACAGTTACAGTTGAAGTCGGAAGTTTACATACACCTTACATACAGCCGAATACATTTAAACTCAGTTTTTCACAATTCCTGACATTTAATCCTAGTAAAAATTCCCTGTCTTAGGTCAGTTAGGATCACCACTTCATTTTAAGAATGTGAAATGTCAGAATAATAGTATAGAGAATGATTTATTTAATCTTTTATTTCTTTCATCACATTTCCAGTGGGTCAGAAGTTGGCATACACTCAATTAGCATTTGGTAGCATTGCTTTTAAATTGTTTAACTTGGGTTAAACGTTTCGGTTAGCCTTCCACAAGCTTCCCACAATAAGTTGGGTGATTTTGGGCCCATTCCTCCTGACAGAGCTGGGGTAACTGAGTCGGGTTTGTAGGCCTCCTTGCTCGCTTACGGTTTTTCAGTTCTGCCCACAAATAGGATAGGATTGAGGTCAGGGCTTTGTGATGGCCACTCCAATACTTTGACTTTGTTGTCCTTAAGCCATTTTGCCACAACTTTGGGAGTATACTTGAGGTCATTGTCCATTTGGAAGACCCATTTGCAACCAAGCTTAATAAGGATTAGCCATTTTTTTCAATTTTCGCCTAAAATTACATACCCAAATCGAACTGCCTGGAGCTCAGGCCCTGAAGCAAGGATATGCATATTCTTGGTACCATTTGAAAGGAAACACTTTTAGGTTTATGGAAATGTGAAAGGAATGTAGTATAATGTAACACAATAGATCTGGTAAAAGATAATACAAAGAAAAAAAACAACAGTTATTTTGTTTTTCTTTTGCATTTTGTCTTTGAAATGCAAGAGAAAGGCCATAATGTATTATTCCAGCTCAGGTGCCATTTCGATTTTGGCCACTAGATGGCATCAGTGTATGTGCAAAGTTTTAGTTTGATCCAATAAATCGTTGGATTTCTGTTCGAAATTGTGTATCAAGACTGCCCAAATGTGCCGAATTTGTTTATTAACAACTTCTCATGTTCAAAATTGTGCACTCTCCTCAAACAATAGAATGGTATTTTTTCACTGTAATAGCTACTGTAAATTGGACAGTGCAGTTAGATTAACAAGAATTTAAGCTTTCTGCCAATATCAGATATGTCTATGTCCTGTGAAATTGTCTTGTTACTTACAACCTTATGCTAATCACATTAGCCTACGTTAGCTCAACCATCCCATGGAAGGGACACCAATCCCGAAGAAGTTATTAAACTTCCTGACTGATGTCTTGAGATGTTGCTTCAATATAGCCACATCATTTTCCTTTCTGATGCCATCTATCTTGTAAAGTGCACCAGTCCCTCCTGTAGCAAAGCACCTCCACAACATGATGCTGCCACCCCCGTGCTCCATGATTGGGATGGTGTTCTTCAGCTTGCAAGCCTCCCCCTTTTTCCTCCAAACATAACAATGGTCATTATGGCCAAACAGTTCTATTTTTGTTTCATCATATCAGAGGACATTTCTCCAAAAAGTACGATCTTTGTCCCCATGTGCAGTTGCAAACCGTAGTCTGGCTTTTTTTATGGCGGTTTTGGAGCAGTGGCTTATTCCTTGCTGAGTGGCCTTTCAGGTTATGTCAATATAGGACTCATTTTACTGTGGATATAGATACTTTTGTACCTGTTTCCTCCAGCATCTTCACAAGGTCCTTTGCTGTTGTTCTGAGATTGATTTAAACTTTTCGCACCAAAGTACGTTCATCTCTAGGAGACAGAACGTGTCTCCTTCCTGAGAGGTATGACGGCTGCGTGGTTCCATGGTCTTTATACTTGCGTACTATTGTTTGTACAGATGAACGTGGTACCTTCATGCATTTGGAAATTGCTCCCAAGTATGAACCAGACTTGTGGAGGTCTACAATTATTTTTTCTGATGTCTTGGCTGATTTCTTTTGATTTTCCAATGATTTCAAGCAAAGAGGCACTGAGTTTGAAGGTAGGCCTTGAAATACATCCACAGGTACACCTCCAATTGACACGAATTATGTCAATTAGCCTATCAGAAGCTTCTAAAAGCATGACATCATTTTCTGGAATTTTCCAAGCTGGTTAAAGGCACAGTCAATTTAGTGTATGTAAACTTCTGACCCACTGGAATTGTGATGCAGTGAATTATTAGTGAAATAATCTGTCTGTGAGCAATTGTTGGAAAAATGACTTGTGTCATGCACAAAGTGGATGTCCTAACCAACTTGCCAAAACTATAGTTTGTTAACAAGAAATTTGTGGAGTGGTTGAAAAGCAATTTTAATGACTCCAACCTAAGTGTATGTAAACTTCTGACTATAGTTTACTAAGTGTATGTAAACTTCTGACCCATTATATATTTTTTATTATTTATTTATTTATTTAACCAACCAGGTAAGCTAGTTGAGAACAAGTTCTCATTTACAACTGCGACCTGGCCAAGATAAAGCAAAGCAGTGTGACACAAACAACAACCCAGAGTTACACATGGAATAACCAAGCATACAGTCAATAACACAATAGGGAAACAAATAAAGTCTATATACAGTGTGTGCAAATGGCGCAAACATATTACCTGCAGCATGGTCAAGAGAGTTAATGTTTTCGACAGTTTACTAAACACCTACTTATTTAGAACCACAGAGTTACAGCGCAAAATCAATCAACTCATAATTAGCACAGGACAGTATGCAAGTGTGTGTGCATGGACTTTGCAGATGTATTTCTCACATGTGCAGCACATAGTATTTGTTTTACAGTCCTTCTTTGGGGGGCAGAATTGGCATCTCCTCCTCTTGCCTGCCCCAGCTGCAGCCTCAGGTGGATCAGGACAAGATTCAGCCCCCTGAACAGCTTTCACAAGCGCTGTAAAGGCTGCTGTGCGGGAGAGGCACTCCCTTCTTTGAATGTGTGGGGTTAGTGCCTTTCACAGCTGCTCCAGGAACACCCTCTTGTCCTCTTGTTCCACTTATCAGGCATCCAGATAGGGTTGATCTTGTTCCATATCACAAAGGCTTTGTATGAGGACACATCAATGATGTTATGGAAGATGACCAGGGGCCAGCAGGCAGTCATCCTCCTGCAGCTGTAAATTCCAATCACCTTGTCCAGGTTGTCCACGCCACTGTGGGTTTTCTCTAGAGGTCCTTTGTTGTGCTTGTAGTCCAAGATGAAGGCTGGCTTCCTGTCCTCACGATCACTGATCTCAGCCATTTTGTGCAGTGTGCTCAGGAGGACCACATTCTTGTTCCTCTTTGGGAGGTAAGAAACTCGAGTGGTGGTGGGGGCGAAGGCAAACATTGATGAGAGGGCCTCTCTCCCCCTTGTTGCGAGGAGTGCAGGGGGGAGCTCAGGCTTGTTCTTTCTAACTGTGCCAACCATGGTGATCCTCCTCTTCAGGAGCTGCTGGCTGAGTTCAATCAGTAGCACCCATAATCTCAATTTCTCAGTGTGTGTGTGTGTGTGTGTGTGTGTGTGTCTGTCTGTCTGTCTGTCTGTCTTTGTGTTTTTTGTGGTGTGTAAATTATTTTATAACTGCCGGGTAAAAAATGACCCTAAGACAATCTCTGTACCCTGGTGGTGTACAGCTTTCATGGAAATATGAACACAGGCGTTTCACTTTTTCTAATGTTTGGGTCACTCTAGGAAAAGTCATCAAATTTAAAGTTGAAAAAATATCATTTAGGGGGTTTTCTCTAGAGGTCGACCGATTATGATTTTTCAACGCCGATATCGATACCGATTATTGGAGGACCAAAAAAAAGCAGATACCGATTAATCGTCCACTTTTTAAAAATGTTTTTGTAATAATGACAATTACAACAATACTGAATGAACACTTATTTTAACTTAATATAATACATCAATGAAATCAATTTAGCCTCAAATAAATAATGAAACATGTTCAATTTGGTTTAAATAATGCAAAAACAAAGTGGAGAAGAAAGTAACAGTACAATATGTGACATGTAAGAAAGCTAACGTTTCAGTTCCTTGCTCAGAACATGAGAACATATGAAAGCTGGTGGTTCCTTTTAACATGAGTCTTCAATATTCCCAGGTAAGAAGTTTTAGGTTGTAGTTATTATAGGAATTATAGGACTATTTCTCTCTATACCATTTGTATTTCATTAACCTTTGACTATTGGATGTTCTTATAGGCACTTTAGTATTTCCAGTGTAACAGTATAGCTTCCGTCTCTCTCCTCGCTCCTACCTGGGCTTGAACCAGGAACACATAGACAACAGCCACCCTCGAAGCAGCGTTACCCATGCAGAGCAAGGGGAGCAACCACTCCAAGTCTCAGAGCGAGTGACGTTTGAAACGCCATTAGCGCGCACCCCGCTAACTAGCTAGCCATTTCACATCGGTTACACCAGCCTAATCTCGGGAGTTTGTAGGCTTGAAGTCATAAACAGCTGCTGGCAAACGCACGAAAGTGCTGTTTGAATGAATGCTTACAAGCCTGCTGGTGCCTACCATCGCTCCGTCAGACTGCTCTATCAAATCATAGACTTAGTTATAACATAATAGCACACAGAAATACGAGCCTTAGGTCATTAATATGGCCGAATCCGGAAACTATCATCTCGAAAACAAGACGTTTATTCTTTCAGTGAAATACGGAACCGTTCCGTATTCTATCTAGCGGGTGGCATCCATAAGTCTAAATATTCCTGTTACATTGCACAACCTTCAATGTTATGTCATAATTACGTAAAATTCTGGCAATATGTACCAAACTTTGGTGAACCGTTACACACCTATGGTTAGGGGTTAGGCGTTAGGTTAAGGGTTCAAGGTTAGGGTGAGGATTAAGTTCAGGGTTAGTGGTTCGAGAAAATAGGATTTTGAATCGATGTCAGTTTTAGGCCCCCACAAGGATAAAAAACAAGTGTGTGTGTGTGTGTGTGTGTGTGTGTGTGTGTAGAGAGTACGTTCGCTTAGTGCGTCGTTAGACCATGTCGATACGAATAGGATCAGCTTTTTCTCCATTCAAATCTTACCTTAACAATGTCTACCAGAGCTGTTGCCAGATAATTTTATATTCATTTCTCTACCATAAGCCGCCTCCAGTACATCCAACCTGCATCACAACATTTTATTGATGGCAATTTGAATGCACAGAGATACCGTAACAAGGCACCTCATGTTTCAGCATAATAATGCACAGCCCCAGGTCACAAGGATCTGTACACAATTCCTGGAAGCTGAAAATGTCCCAGTTCTTCCATGGCCTGCATACTCATCAGACATGTCACCCATTGAGCATGTTTGTGATGCTCTGTGTTGACGTGTACGACAGCATATTCCAGTTCCCGCCAAAATCCAGCAACTTTGCATAGCTATTGAAGAGGGGTGCGATAACATTCCACAGGCCACAATCAACAGCCTGATTAACTCTATGGGTAGGAGATGCCACCCTGGGGCGGCAGGGTAGCCTAGTGGTTAGAGCGTTGGACTAGTAACCGGAAGGTTGCAAGTTCAAACCCCCGAGCTGACAAGGTACAAATCTGTCGTTCTGCCCCTGAACAGGCAGTTAACCCACTGTTCCTAGGCCGTCATTGAAAATAAGAATTTGTTCTTAACTGACTTGCCTAGTTAAATAAAGGAAAAATAAAAATGTGTCGCACTGCATGAGGCAAATGGTGGTCACACCAGATACTGACTGGTTTTCTGATCCACGCCCTAATCTTTTTTTAGGTGTCTGTGACCAACAGATGCATATCTGTATTCCCAGTCATGCAAAATCCATAGATTAGGGCCTAATTTATTTATTTCAACTGACTGCTTTCCTTATATGAACTGTAACTCTGTAAAATCTTTTGAAATTGTTGCATGTTGCGTTTATATTTTTGTTCAGTGAATATATTATTATTTATATTATTGTCCCATTCACTTCTCTTGACCTGCACGGTTTGGAGCTTAAAAATTTCACTGTCCCTGCAATGACATGCATGTGACTAATGACCCTGTGCATGTGTCTCTAATCTAACCGCAGCGCGAGAGTGGCAACAGATGAATGAATAACTGTGCGCATGGGAAAATAGAGCGTCTGATGAGATCAAAGCAAAAATGGTCAACAACAAAGTAAGAGAGTAAACATTGTTTCTAGTTGAGGTTAGTTACAAGTCAAGTGTCCTGATCTGCCTGGGAGCTGTGTGAGAGCCAGGCAGATCAGCTCAATCAGACCTCCAACAGAAAGGTGTCAATTCTGCCAAAGAGAGGACTGCATGAAAAATTCTGCATGCATGCATGTCTAGGATTGGACAAAACAGATTTAAAGGAGTTTTATGTCAAATTAAATGGCCATTAGTCTCACGTGGGAATTCTTGTGTCATCACATTTCCCTGACTGAAAATGAGAAATTATTTGTAATAGTTATCGTTTTTTCATCTTGTCTTGTTAGCACCATATTTTGGGGGGGTCAGGAAAAATCGGTAGTTGACGGGCATTTTATTTTTATAGTTATTGTTGACTAAATTAACACCAGAAGGCTGCTGACTCTGTGTGTGTGTGTGTTTGCATGTGTGTTTGTGCGTATGTGCATGCTTGCGTGTGTGTGTGTGTGTGTGTGTGTGTTGCGCCCCACCTACAACTGGATGTAAAACCAGCTCAGTTCTCTGGCAGACACAGCAGACCCATTGAGAGGGGGGGCAGGAGAGGAGAGGAATGAGAAAGTAGGAGAGGGAATGAGGAGATGAGAGGGAGTGAGGAGAGATGGGAATGATACTGTCTGATGATTGATTAGTCCAACATATGTTTTTGTGTTCATACTGTACAGGAGATTTCAACACATACTGATGATTTCCCTCTGCAGTCAGTGAATCATACTCTATCTAGCACACTGTCCTCAGTAGTTTACAATGTCTCAGAGATCATTGGTCTGCTAACTTGACTCTGCAGAAAATATATGAGGCATCTTTCTAGGAGAGTAGTGCTGTTACTGCAATTCCAGTAAGTGATAAACCATCCAGACAGATGAGGGTATGTGAGGTGGGTTGGATGTTGGATGTTGGATGATAGAAGGATCTGCCCATCCTTCTGTTTTCTCCTCCTGGACCTTGTCCCACCTCTACTTCCTCTCTGGGTTATAGGCAGCAGGCTGCAGACTCTAATCTAAAACGGATACATACTCACCCAACACAGACAGCTCTTTGAGGTGGACACTGAAATAGTGTCTCTGAGGTGAACACTGAACAGCTTCTACCCCCAAGCAAGCCATAAGACTGCTAAATAGATAGTTAAATAAAATACTGTAGCTACCCGGACAACAGTGTATTCGGAAAGTATTCAGACCCTTTGAATTTTTCCACATTTTGTTACGTTACACCCTATTCTAAAATTGATTTCCCTCATCAATTTGCACACAGTACCCCATAATGAAACAGTTAAAACAGTCCCCCCCCCAAAAAAACAAAAAAAAACTATTACGGGGGCTGAGTCACTGGCTTACTGGTGCTCTTCCATGCCGTCCCTAGGAGGGGTGCATCACTTGAGATGGTTGAGTCACTGACGTGATCTTCCTGTCCGGGTTGGTGCCCCCCTCGGGTTCGTGCCGTGGGGGAGATCTTCGTGGGCTATACTCTGCCTTTTCTCAGGGTAGTAGGTTGGTGGTTGAAGATATCCCTCTAGTGGTGTGGGGCCTGTGCTTTGGCAAAGTGGGTGGGGTTATATCCTGCCTGTTTGGCCCTGTCCGGGGTATCATCTGACAGGGCCACAGTGTCTCCCGATCCCTCCTGTCTCAGCCTCCAATATTTATGCTGCAATAGTTTATGTGTCGGGGGGGACTAGGGTCAATCTGTTACGTCTGGAGTATTTCTCCTGTCTTATCCGGTGTCCTGTGTGAATTTAAGTATGCTCCCTCTAATTCTCTCTCGCTCTCTTTCTCCTTCTCTCTCTCTCTTTCTCTCTCTCTTCTCTCGGAGGACCTGATCCCTAGGACCATGCCTCAGACTACCTGGCCTGATGACTCCTTGCTGTCCCCAGTCCACCTGGTCATGCTGCTGCTCCAATTTCAACTGTTCTGCTTACGGCTATGGAACCCTGACCTGTTCACTGGATGTGCTACCTTGTCCCGGACCTGCTGTTTTAGACTCTCTCTACCGCACCTGCTGTCTCTAACTCTGGCATTTTCTCCTGACGTGCTGACGTGTTACACCCTCTACAACCACTGTGATTATTATTGTCTGACCCTGCTGGTCATCTATGAACGTTTGAACATCTTGGCCATGTTCTGTTATAATCTCCACCCGGCACAGCCAGAAGAGGACTGACCACCCCTCAGAGCCTGGTTCCTCTCTAAGTTTTTCCTAGCCACGGTGCTTCTACATCTGCATTGCTTTCTCTTTGGGGTTTTAGGCTGGATTTCTGTACAGCAATTTGTGACATCAGCTGATGTAAGAAGGGCTTTATAAATACATTTGATTGATTGATTTGATTGAAATATCACATTTACGTAAGTATTCAGACCTTTTACTTAGTACTTTGTTGAAGCACCTTTGGCAGCAATTACAGACTACAGTCTCCTTGGGTATTGCGCTACAAGCTTGGCACACCTGTATTTAGGGAGTTTCTCCTATTCTTTTCTGCAGATCCTCTCAAGCTCTGACAGGTAGGATGGGGAGTATTGCTGTACAGCATTTTATAGGTCTCTCCAGAGATGTTAGATCGGGTTCAATTCCGGGCTCTGGCTGGGTCACTCAAGGACATTCAGAGACCTGTCCCGAAGCCACTCCTGTGTTGTCTTGGCTGTGTGCTTAGGGTTGTTGTCCTGTTGGAAGGTGAACCATCGCCCCATTCTGAGGTCTGGAGCGCTCTGGAGCAGGTTTTCTTGAAGGATCTCTGTACTTTACTTCGTTCATCTTTCCTTAAATTCTGACTAGTCTCCCAGTCCCTGCCGCTGAAAAGCATCCCCAGAGCATGATGCTGCCACCACTATGCTTCACCGTAAGGATGGTGCCAGACTTCGTCCAGACATTAATCTTGGCATACTGGCCAAAGAGTTCGATCTTGGTTTCATTAGACCAGATAATCTTGTTTCTACTTATCTGAGTCCTTTAGGTGCCTTTTAGCAAACTCCAAGTGGGCTGTCATGTGCCTTTTACTGGTCTGATTGTTGGAGTGCTACAGAGATGTTTGTCCTTCTGGAAGTGAAAAATAGTGGTAGCGTTGTAGAGAATCGAAGAACCATGAATTTAATAAGAAACATTAGGTGCTGACTTAAGGCCGGTAGCAACCACTTTAGAATGTCCAGGTTAATGGGAGTTTAATGGAAGAAGATGTCCACATTTCCACACACATCTGACCACTCATGGTTTAGATAACTGCGAAACATGTCCAGTGAGAACTGACATTGACTATGTGGTCGTTTAGATGCATGCACAAGTAAACATCAGTCATACAGGGATTCAGTGCCGAGGAGGAAAAGTTCAGCAGGAGGGAAAACTGTGGAAGTGCTCATCAGGATGGGGAAAGCATGTTTCTGACCACACAGCATGCTGGGGTCATAGACCAACTGAAACTGAAATCCCGGGAATCAAGGCTGCTGATAGGCTGAACAAGATGTGGTGATAACTATTTGGCGTGACCTTGACCAATAAGACACAAACAAAACTGTGGGTCCTCTGAATAGGAGACTAAGCTGCACGACTGGAATTAACCATAAAGGATGGCTAGAATCAGCTGACTGAAGCTGGCCGTTTTAACAGGAAGGTGCTCCCATCTCCACAGAGGAACTCTGGAGCTCTGTCAGAGTGACCATCGGGTTCTTGGTCACCTCACAGACCAAGGCCCCTCTCCCCCGATTGCTCAGTATGGCCAGGCGGCCAGCTCTAGGAAGAGTCTTGGTGGTTCCAAACTTCTTCCGTATAAGAATGATGGAGGCCACTGTGTTCTTGGGGACCTTCAAAGCTGCAGAAATTTTTTGGTACCCTTCCCCAGATCTATGTCTCGACACAATCCTGTCTCGGCGCTCTATGGACAATTCCTTCGACCTCATGGCAACAGGATGTACCTGTTCTCATTTTCGAGTCTCATAACAAATGGTCTGAATACTTATAAGGTATTTCTGTTTTTTTATTTTTAATACATTTGCAAACATTTATAAAAACCTGCTTTCTGGTTTGTCATTATGGGGTATTGTCTGGAAAATACAAATAAATCATTCTAGAATAAGGCTGTAATGTAACAAAATATGGAAACAGTCAAGGGGTCTGAATACTTTCCGAATGCACTGTATCTGCATTGACCATTTTTGCAGAAACGTTTTTGACTCATCGCAAATGCTGCTGCTACTGTTTACTATGTGTCACTTTATTCCTAGTTATATGTACGTATCTACCTCAATAACATTGTACCCCTGCACATTGACTCGGGGATGGTTCCCCTTGTATAATGTCAAGTTATCCTTACTCATTGTGTATCTATTATTACTTTTATTATTATGTGTTTGACTTTTATATTATTTCTCTATTTTCTGTCTCTGTGCGTTGTTGGGAAGGGCCATAATTAAGCATTTCACTCTTAGTCCACACTTGTTTTTTACAAAGCATGTGACAAATACAATTTGATTTGATTTGATTTGACACCTGCCAGTATCAAGCCTGGTCTCTGAGATATTATCACCTCTGTTGCTAGGACCCTCTATTATCACCACTGTTACTTCTATTAGCATCCAGTGGGGGTTCCCAAAGCCATCATGGCTAAAGTAGTTCATTATTTCACTCCAATCCGCAAGAGAGTTATCGTTATAAAACCAAAAAAATATTCTATGCGTGAGCAAACATACTTCATAAAATGAGGCACTTTGCTGTTCTAGGACATGCGTGAGTCTGGGTTGCCGAGAGATGAGGCTCTGGGAAGCCCACCCGCCTCAGGCTGTACAGAGTTTACAATATAGATATTCTCACTGTTATCATTAGATCCTGGCAGAGGAGTGAGACAGGCTTTTACCTACAGTCAAGCAGAGTTGGAACAGATTTCAAGCTCCTTTTCCAAAGTATAACTATAAAACCCACAGCTGCTATCAAGACTTTCCCATTCGCTTACTGGGGACCATAGACATCGATGAATATGAGAGTTGAGCTCTAGATTTGGAGAGAGTGGGCTAACTGGCTTATGCAATGCAGGTCTCCTGGAGTCTCTTGGATAAACATGTTTTTATATAAGAACAGATTAAATGCTGCTCTATCATGTTGTAAACCGGCCTGACAAACAGCAGACAGGTGGTTTAGTAGCGCTGGGCTCTGGGAGCAGACCGACATTTACCATTACACTAAGAAATAGCTGTAAATTTACTACCGTAATTCTATATTACTGTACAGTATTGTAAAGAGCAATGCATTATGGGGACTCACTGGCATTCCACTATGCTGCTGTAACATTTTACAGTAAAGTACAGTGAATTATAGTGCATTGTGGGGAAATGTTGTGGGCGGCGATATAATCTCTGGCTCATTAACATATTTTGAGGTGTGCCATGTAAGAGGATATATTTGTTGCACCGATTAGTGAGAATGCTGTACCCCTCAGAATACAGTACCATACTGTATTATTTTATTGTATTTTTGTCCTGTAAATCTACAGCAACTTAATGGCTACTGTAATGCCAGTAATTTACTGCAATTCAGTATAGCCCCACAAAATACTGTACCATACTTTAATTTTGGAGCGTCAAAAACCTTTTGTGGGTGCATGGTATTGTTATGTCTCATTAACACATTTTAAGTGGTGCCTTGTAAGACGCTATACTTGTTGCACCCATTAGTGAGAGTGCTGTACCAATTTAAGTGATATGTGGTAGTTGTGCCCAGACAATTTAATGTACACTGAACAAAAATATAATATGTAAAGTGTTGGTCCCATGTTTCATGAGCTGACTATCAGCACGAAAAGCTTATTTCTCTCAAATTCAAATCAAATCAAACTTTATTAGTCAAATGTGCCAAAATGCTTACTTTACAAGCCCTTAACCAACAGTGCAGTTAAGTTAAGAAAATATTTATTCAATAAACCAAAGAAAAAATAACCCAAAAAGTAACACAATAAAATAACAATAACGAGGCTATATACAGGGGGTATCGGTACTGAGTCAATGTGCGTGGTACAGGTTAGTCGAGGTCATTTGTACATGTAGATAGGGGTGTAGTGACTATGCTTAGATAATAACAGGGAGTAGCAGCAGTGTAAAAACAGAGAGGGGGTCAATGTAAATAGTCCGGGTGTCCATTTGATTAATTGTTCAGCAGTCTTATGGCTTGAGGGTCGAAGCTATTAAGGAGCCTTTTGAGCCTAGACTTGGCGCTCCGGTACCACTTGCCTTGCAGTAGCAGAGAGAACAGTTTATGACTTGGGTGACTGGAGTCTTTGACAATTTTTCGGGCTTTCCTGACACCGCCTAGTATATAGGTCCTGGATGGCAGGAAGCTTGGCCCCATGTACTGGGCCGTACGCACTACCCTCTGTAGCGCCTTACAATCAGATGCCGAGCAGTTGCCATACCAGGCGGTGATGTAACCGGTCAGGATGCTCTCGATGGTGCAGCTGTAGAACTTTTTGAAGATCTGGGGACCCATACCGAATCTTGAGGGGTAAAAGGTGTTGTCGTGGCCTCTTCACAATTGTCTTGTTGTTTTTGGACCATGATTGTTCGTTGGTCGATGTGGACTCCAAGGAACTCTCAACACGCTCCACTACAGCCCCCTCGATGTTAATGGGGGCCTGTTCTGCCCACATTGTCCTGTTGTCCACGATCAGCTCCTTTGTCTTGTTCACATTGAGGAAGAGGTTGTCCTGGCACCACACGGCTAGGTCTCTGACCTCCTCCCTATAGGCTGTCTCATCATTGTTGGTGATCAGGCCTACCACTGTTGTGTCGTCAGCAAACTTAATGATGGTGTTGGAGTTTTGTTTGGCCACACAGTCGTGGGTGAACAAGGAGTACAGGAGGGAACTAAGCGCACACTCCTGAGGGGCCCCAGTGTTGAGGATCAGCATGTTGTGTTGCTACCATGTTGTTGTAATGTCATGTTATGCTGCTACCATGCTGTGTTAAGTGTTGCTGCCATGCTATGTTGTTGTCTTAGGTCTCTCTTTATGTAGTGTTGTGTTGTCTCTCTTGTCGTGATGTGTGTTTTGTCCTACATTTGTATATCATTTATTTAAAAAAAAATTATACCATCCCCTGTCCCCACAGGAAGCCTTTTGCCTTTTGGTAGGCCATCATTATAAATAAGAATTTGTTCTTAACTGACTTGCCTAGTTAAATAAAGGTTAAATATATTAAATAAATATATATATAAAAATATGTGTTGTTGCCTACCCTTACAACCTAGGGACGGCCCGTCAAGAAGTTCAGGATCCAGTTGCAGAGGGAAGTGTTTAGTCCCAGGGTCCTTAGGTTAGTGATGAGCTTTGTGGGCACTATGGTGTTGAACGCTGAGCTGTAGTCAATGAAGAGCATTCCCACATAGGTGTTCCTTTTGTCTAGGTGGAAAAGGGCAGTATGGAGTGCGATTGAGATTGCGTCATCTGTGGATCTGTTTGGGCAGTATGCGAATTGGAGTGGGTCTAGGGTTTCCGGGATGATGGTGTTGATGTGAGCCATGACCCGTCTTTAAAATAACTTTGTGGCTACGACATGAGTGCTACGGGGCAGTAGTCATTTAGGCAGGTTACCTTCGCTTTCTTGGGCACAGGGACTATGGTGGTCTGCTTGAAACATATAGGTATTACAGATGCGGTCGGCGATGGGTTGAAAATGTCAGTGAAGACACTTGCCAGTTGGCCCACGCATGCTTTGAGTATACGTCCTGGTAATCCGTTTGACCCCGTGGCCTTGTGAATGTTGACCTGTTTAAAGGTCTTTCTTACATTGGCTATGGAGAGCGTGATCACAAAGTCGTCTAGAACAGCTGGTGCTCTCATGCATGCTTCAGTGTTGCTTGCCTCGAAGCAAGCATAAAAGTTTTTTAGCCCATCTGGTAGGCACGCGTCACTGGGCAGCTCGCGGCTGGGTTTCCCTTTGTAGTCCGTAACAGTTTACAAGCCCTGCCACATCCGACGAGCGTCAGAGCCGGTGTAGTAGGAGTCAATCTTAGTCCTGTATTGACACTTTGCCTGTTTTATGGTTTATCGGTGGGCATAACGTGAATTGTTAAAAGTCTGGATTAGTGTCCCACTCCTTGAAAGCGGAAGCTCTAGCTCGGTGCGAATGTTGTCTGTAAACCATGGCTTCAGTTTGGGATATGTACGTACAGTCACTATGGGGAGTCTTTGTCAATGCACTTACTGATGGAGCCGTTGACTGAGGTGGTGTACTCCTCAATTCCGTCGGAAGAATCCCAGAACATATTCCAGTCTGTGCTAGCAAAACAGTCCTGTAGCGTAGCATCCGCGTCATCTGACCACTTCAGTCACTGGTACTTCCTGCTTTAGTTTTTGTTTGTAAGCAGGAATCAGAAGGATAGAATTGTGGTCAGATTTTCCAAATGGAGGGCGAAGGAAAGCTTTATATGCGTCTGTGTGTGGAGTAAAGGTGGTCTAGAGTTTTTTCGCTCTGGTTGCCCATGTGGCATGCCGGTAGAAATTAGGTAAAACTTATTTAAATTTGTGTATGTAAGGGACATATCAAAGTGACACTGGGTCTTAAACCTTTAATTGTTGAATATTAAGCCATATCCTTTTAATCTGTTTTGCCCTGTAATCCCAGACAGTTTGGAAGCCTTTGTTTAGGCCTCTAGAAAGAAGTACAAGTGACATAAAACACCAATATGAATAAATATGCTATAATATACAAATACCTAGCAGCCAATTTGGTTGCACTAATCCCGTAGAATTACAGTAAAAATAATAATGTGATTACAGTAGCATTCAGTTTCTTACAGTATTGTGTCATTGCTCTGCATTTTCCAGCAAATTACAGAAAGCTGGTTGCAAGTTTCTGTGAATATTACAGTAAAATACTTAAAAATATTTTAAAAATACAGTACATCCAAAAGGTATTTTATTGCAAATTCAGGTTATTTTGAAGATCAATGTATCTTTAACTACAACAATATTGTTGGAAATGTTTGAAACATTGAAATGTTTTACTTGCTATGCCTGTGATATGTGTTTTTTCCATCAAGCTCTGATGAAGGCTCTGACTGCTGCTCTGGACAAGAACATATGCTAAATTACCAAAATGGAAATGTTAAAAATCAACATTTGCAAAGCACATTGCTGGGTATTATTCTAATGAGCTCCGCCCTCAAATGATTTATATTTTGATCAAATGTGGGCTTGTTTGGGGGCAGAGGTCATTAGAATAATATCCAAGCAGTGCGCTTTGCAAGTGTTCATTTTGACATTTACATGAACATTTAGTCGTTTAGCAGACACTCTTCTCCAGTGCGACTTACAGTCAGTGTATTAAAATAAAGGTAAACAAGAATATACCACAGTCATAGCAACTAAAAACATTATGTTACCGTTACCGAGAATGTTGTAGTTAAGCGGGCTACTTACAAGTATATACAGTGCCTTGCAAAAGTTTTCATCCCCCTTGACGTTTTTCCTATTTCTTTTGCATTTGGATTTCATGTAATGGACATACACAAAATAGTCCAAATTGGTGAAGTGAATTGAAAAAAAAATAACTTGTTTCAAAAAATGTAAAATGGAAAAGTGGTGCGTGCATATGTTTTCACCCCCTTTGCTATGAAGCCCCTAAATAAGATCTGGTGCAACCAATTACCTTCAGAAGTCACATCATTTGTTAAATAAAGTCCACCTGTGTGCAATCTAAGTGTTATATGATCTGTCACATGATATAAGTATATATACACATGTTCTGAAAGGCCCCAGAGTCTGCAACACCACCAAGCAAGGGGCACCACCAAGCAATCGGCACCATGAAGACCAAGGAGCTCTCCAAACAGGTCAGGGACAATGTTGTG
The DNA here is from genome assembly GCF_018296145.1 of Oncorhynchus tshawytscha. Lineage (NCBI taxonomy): Eukaryota > Metazoa > Chordata > Actinopteri > Salmoniformes > Salmonidae > Oncorhynchus > Oncorhynchus tshawytscha. The sequence goes on from NC_056454.1 coordinate 30,955,100, forward strand.
GAGAAGTACAGATCAGGGCTGGTTTATTTTAAAAATGTCAGAAACTTTGAACATCCCAAGTAGCACTGTTAAATCCATTTTTTTAAATTGGAAAGAATATGGCACCACAACAAACCTGCAAGAGTGGGCCGCCCACCAAAACTCACGGACCAGGCAAGGAGGGCATTAATCAGAGAGGCAACAAAGAGACCAAAGATAACCAAGAAGGAGCTACAAAGGGGAGATTGGCATATCTGTCCATAGGACCACTTTAAGCCATACACTCCACAGAGCTGGGCTTTACAGGAAGAGTGGCCAGAAAAAAGCCATTGCCCACCAGAGATTCTGGGTTCGAGCCCAGGCTCTGACGCAGCCAGCCGCGACCGGGAGGCCCATGGGGCGGTGCACAATTGGCCCAGCGCCGTCCGGGTTAGGGAGGGTTTGGCCGGTAGGGATATCCTTATCTCATCGCGCACTAGCGACTCCTGTGGCGGGTCGGGCACAGTGCACGCTGACCAGATCGTGTGTAACAGTGTTTCCTCCGACACATTGATGCGGCTGCCTTCCGGGTTGGATGTGCATTGTGTCAAGAAGCAGTGCGGCTTGGTTGGGTTGTGTTTCGGAGGACGCATGGCTCTCGACCTTCACCTCTCCCAAGTCCGTACGGGAGTTGCAGCGATGAGACAAGACAGTAACTACTACCAATTGGATACCATGAAATTGGGGAGAAAAGGGGGGTAAAATAAGAAAAAAGAAAAGAAAAGAAAAAAGCCATTGCTTAAAGAAAAAAATAAGCAAAACTATTTGGTGTTCGGCAAAAGGCATGTGGGAGACTCCCCAAACATATGGAAGAAGGTACTCTGGTCAGATGAGACTAAAATTGAGCTTTTTGGCCATCAAGTAAAATGCTATGTCTGGCGCAAATCCAACACCTCTCATCACCCCAAGAACACAATCCCAACACAGAAGCATGGTGGTGGCAGCATCATGCCGTGGGGATGTTTTTCCATCAGCAGGAAGTGGGAAACTGGTCAGAATTGGAACGATGGATGGCGCTAAAAACAGGGAAAATCTTCAGGGAAACCTGTTTCAGTCTTCCAGAGATTTGAGACTGGGACGGAGGTTCACCTTCCAGCAGGACAATGACCCTAAAGCAACACTCGAGTGGTTTAAGGGGAAACATTTAAATGTCCTGGAATGGCCTAGTCAAAGCCCAGACCTCAATCCAATTGAGAATCTTTGGTATGACTTAAAGATTGCTGTACACCAGCGGAACCCATCCACTTGAAGGAGCTGGAGCAGTTTTGCCTTGAAGAATGGGCAAAAATCCCAGTGGCTAGATGTGCCAAGCTTATAGAGACATACCCCCAAGAGACTTGCAGCTGTAATTGTTGCAAAAGGTAGCTCTACAAAGTATTGACTTGGGGGGGGGGTTGAATAGTTATGCACACTCAAGTTTTCTGTTTTTTTTCTTATTTCTTGTTTGTTTCACAACAACAATATTTTGAATCTTCAAAGTGTTAGGCATGTTGTGTAAATCAAATGATGCAAACCCCCAGAAAATCAATTTTATGCCAAGGGGGGTGAATACTTTCGCAAGCCACCGTGCTTTTATTCCAAAATATGAGATACGTTTATTCAAATTTAACTGTTACAAAATAGGCTACGTGTATTGTAGCTCAGGACAGTGAAATGCAAATTGAAAAATAGGTATTGAAAGTATTGAAATACCTATATCAAATTAATCTAACAGAAATACTGCCGGTCGTTGGCACTAGTTACCTGCACTGTAAATTTAACAGTTAACTTCCAGTAATGCACAGTACATTCTAGAAATACATGTTACAGTAATCAGGTTTTCCAGTAATATGCTGTACATTTGTGTTACTGTAAAGGTCCTGTAAATCTACAGTAATTTACTGGCTTCTGTGCTGCCAGTAATTTACTGTAAAAAAGAAAGGATTTTTTTAAACATTGTGGCCACCTGGCTACTTTAGAGAGGGGGAGAGGAGAGAATGGGGAGGGAGAGTAGAGAGGGGGAGAAAGGAGAGAAGAGGTGGAGATCAGAGAGCGAGGGAGACAGAGAGATAGGGAGAGAAAAAGAGGGGAGAGCAGGGAGGAAAGAGAGCACATGGAAATTACATTTTGGGGCCATGGCCATTATATACTGGACTCTTAAAAGTGTCTCCTCCACCGTTCTGCCCCTGAACAAGGCAGTTAACCCACTGTTCCTAGGCCGTCATTGAAAATAAGAATTTGTTCTTAACTGACTTGCCTAGTTAAATAAAGGTAAAATATATATATATTTTTTAAACTCTGTTAATTTCTCCTTTTCTTTTCTTTCCTTTCCTGTTCTCTCCTTTCCTGTTCTCTCCTTTCCTGTTCTCTCCTTTCCTGTTCTCTCCTTTCCTGTTCTCTCCTCTCCTCTCCGTTCTCCTCAGCAGTGAAAGCTAAACGACAGCTTTGAAGATCCTCTTCTCTGGTCTGCCTGTTTATATAAGGTGATTGAGCTGTGGATAAGGATAGGGTGTGTGTGCAGAGGTGTAAAGTAACTAATTGCAACTACTCTCGTTACTGTAATTGAGTAGCTTTTCCGAGTACTTGTACTTTTATTTTGTATTTTTCAAAGTCTACTTGAGTAAAATGTCATTAAAGTAACAGTACTTCTACTTGAGTATGTTATTTCCAGGGTTGGGAGGTAGCGAATTATATGTAATCCACTACATGTAAGGGATTACAAAAAAAACGGTAACTGTCATCCGTTACCTTACCAGAAAAAAATATTGTAATCAAATTACAGATACTTTTAAAATCAGAAAGGATATTTTGCGAAAATAAATCTTTGACACTTCTCTGTTTTCTCAATGACATTCAAAACAGCGTTGAAAAAAGGTGCAAGTTTAATTTTTTTCCACCTGAGCGAGTCTGACCACAAGTCAGAGACCACTATGATGAAACACCAAATGTGTTTGATGGATCGCGGGAAAAGAGTAGGAATAGGCTTTTGTAGGCTACAGTCCAAGCTATTCTTCCAATGGTGCAACTGCTGTCGGCATCCAAAGATTATCCAACTTGAATAAACGTTTGGAGGCAAGGATGACAGCAGTGGTGTAGTCTATGGCGATATGGATATCACTTATTATTGATCAAAGCATGCTATTGCATGAGTGCAGCATTTTTTTTCAACTCGAGTCAATGAGCCGATCAGTCCTCTATGACAATGTTGTGTCTTTGGCATCATTAAAAGTGAAGACTGTTATTTTATCAAATCAAATCTCTGTAATTATTATTATGTGATTAAGCTAATCATGTAAATGTAATTAACTAGGAAGTCGGGGCACCAAGGTAAATCTTCAGATTACAAAGTTATAATTTTCCTAATATAACTTCAGATATTTTAATATCTGATCACTTATTCTTCTTATTAATCAATTATTCTTTACCTCACGTCAGTCTCTTTCCAAACGTCGTAAATTGTTGGTTATCTGCACGAACCCAGCCTTTACTATAAATCATCCATACACCAATTGGCTTAATAATTGTATTACTAACTAATTAAATAATCATAGAAATGCCTAAACAAACAACAGTAGATATGTTACTAACAAGGATAGGGAAGATTCCCTAGTGGGCTAAACCAATATGACGGCTTGGTGGACAAAGGAAAGGGGTTTGGACTGAGAGAGAGCGGGAAAGACAAAAGGGATCACAACACACAGTTTATAATTATATTCATTGAAATGCTAATCCTTTGCACATGAACGCTCACTCATTCGGTAAAAAATTGCAATCAATATATATTTCCGCCCATGTGTCGTCGTGATCTCTTTTGGAATCATCAGTCCGTCTGCTGAAGAGTTCATCTGAGTCTCTCTCTCTCTGTTTCCCTGAAGAGCCAAGTCTTTCATGGTTAGAAATGGTACTTCAGAGTACCATTCAGAAATGTTGTCATAGAATAGATGTTTCGGCGGTTGTCGGTATTCTCGTCTCAGGTTTACATAATAGCAGTGTAGCCAATGCTCCACGTGGTATGGTTAGGAACTCAATAACTATTCGCAATCACAGCTCACGTTGTGGGTTTGCTTAGTCTAAACTCAAACCTGTGCCACCTCAGTTTACACCAAGGTATGTGTGGTCTGAAGAGGATTTCCTCCGGAGGGTGTTTTATTCATAACAGTAGAAAAGGCAGTTCTATGACGCCTGTGTTCCGGGGGGCGGGCCAATGACATAGTTAAACTTTAAAGGGAATACAATTCTGTCACATTAAGGGTTAACATCACATTACATCATTTCACAAATAGTTTCATCTTTACTCATTCATTTTATACAATAATTAGATGCAAACCCATAATTGAGAAATGTACACATTCAGAGATATAGTTATGTGTGTTTCCTGAACTCTCTGAGGTCACCAAATGAAACACACTCATCATACCTGTCCCTTAAGTGTCCACGGACCATTACCACCTCACAAGTGGGCATTTTGTTTCATTTTCCCATTTTGGGGATTTAAGAGTTCGGCCACGTGAAATCATTTGTTCTCTCTACGTCTTTTTCTTTGTATGACCAGGGGGAGAGAGTCTCCACCAGGAATGTATGGCCTGAGATAACAGAACCTGGGTGTAGGAGAGAGTCTCCACCAGGAATGTATGGCCTGAGATAACAGAACCTGGGTGTAGGAGAGAGTGAGAGGGAGTGGGGGATGCCACTATCTATACACAGAAAGGGACACGTCAATACAACAACAAAATCATAAACAACTGATTAGGGCTGGCTAATAAATCTTTAGTTTTGGGGTTATGCTCAGGTAAAACAATTTGGCTAATCTATACTTCCATATTTCCAAGTCCTATTCTTGAAGATCAAGGGGTATAACATTTATTGGAATGACTGGAATTCTGATAAACTTTGGTTTTTAATGTAAAGATATAATTTAATCGTAGTATTATATGTAGTAGAAAGTGATGGGTAAGAAGAAGTCTACATAACCAACACATAAATTAAAATGTAACATCCATATATGGCCAGCTAAGTAAACTTTCACATTGATTTATCCTGCAATTGATGTTGTTCACTTGGTAACATACATTTTTGTCTTATTTTAATGCCTCTTAAGAGGAAGTAATCTAAAAGTAACTAATCAGATTACATTACTGCGTTTGGGTAATCCAAAACGTGCGTTAGTGATTACAATTTTGGACAGGTAACTAGTAACTGTAACAGATTACATTTAGAAAGTAACCTATTTCACTATACTTTCCACTCCTGGTGAGTAAGTGAAAGGGGGAGTTTGTGAGTGAGAGAAATAATGAGTGGGTGAGTGAGGGAAAGAGGGAGTGAGTGAGTGAGGAAATGAGTGTGAATGGGTGAGCGAGTACATTTCAGCCAATCCTATGGACAAGTAACAAGTAACAGAGGGGTGAATGAGGGATTGAATGTGTGAAGGAATTATACATGTTTATTACTGGAATCTGAAGTATATTGTCTATTGTGTGTGTGTGTGTGTGTGTGTGTGTGTGTGTGTGTGTGTGTGTGTGTGTGTGTGTGTGTGTGTGTGTGTGTGTGTGTGTGTGTGTGTGTGTGTGTGTGTGTGTGTGTGTGTGTGTAAAAAAAAGCGAGAGGGTGTTTTAGGGACTTACCTCGAGGGACAGTTTCTCATGGCTTGCTGAAGTCTGAAAAATGTTCCAGTGGACAGGAAGTGCAGAGAACAATAATAATCAAGCAGTTGTGTTTCTATCCTGGTTGTTTTTACACAGCCACTGCTGGCCTCTCAGAGCCCAGAGATTGCATGGACTGAGATATCTAAACTACTTAATCCTGATGGAATGGACGTTTATAGTGTAAAATGTTCTCCAGGGGAAAATAGTTTTCTGTCCAAACCCATTCACATTCCTCCTCCTGCTGTGTCTGCTCTCCTCTGGGCTAGATTATACTTTATACTTGATATACACTATATCAGCTCTGTTTCAGACGACACTCTTAGAAATGAAGGTGCCTGGAAGAACCTTTTGGGTTGCCAAAATGGTGGAACCTTTCCAGTTGAAAAAGGTTCCTTGCGGAACTCCTCTGAAAAGGGTCTTTGAGGAACCCCAGTGTAAATGTAAAAAACTGAATATTTTTGTGATGGGAGGGGTTACATTTTTGGTCACCTGTAAGCATAAATGTAATTCTTGTGCATCCTGTTAAGTTTGTACACTGCAAATTAAAATGTTCCTTGAATATTTATACATATTACATATTCTAATATAATATTAATAGTTGTAACATTGCTGATTACATACAGTAATAAAGTGGTAACTGTTCCAACTCTAGGATTTGCACAGGCTCTTAAGGAACTCATACATCTCTGTTAGCCTCATTGAAGCTAAAACACTGTCAGTTTTCAACCTTAACATGCAAAAACAATACAACAGAACAGATTAACAAGAATGACATTTATTCAAATGGCTGGGAAAAAAATATCTATCTTAAAGCCTCGCCCCTACTAAGTCACGCCTCCACTCCAAGGTTCCTCCAAGAACCCCTCAACTAACCGAAGATGCAAATGGTTTCTTGAGGAACTCCAGGGGTTCCTTGAGGATATCCAGGGTTCCTCGAGTCACTACTAATTCTAAGAGTATAGAGAGAGGAGAGGAGATTGAGAAGAAGGTAAGAGGAGGAGAGAGAGAGGGGTTGTGAGGGGACACAAGGCTAGCTGTTGACATGTGTATCCAGTTAATGTGGAAGCTTTTAAAATGAAGAGAAAAACAAACACAAAATGAAAGCCACACACACACACACACACACACACTGAATTAGATTCATTGTAATCTGATTGTAGTCTGCCAGGTCTTTTATTAGTCTTTTTCCTCTTTAAATCTGTACATTCAAACTGATTACCGTGGAGCCACTTAAATAGCAGTTTAGTTTTTATAACCACTAACACCATATTACTTTAGTTAATACCACTAATAGCACATGATAGTGCTAATTTAAACACAGAAGTGGTAGGAAATCAGGCCTCACCTGCAGCTATGTATGAATGACATCACTACTTAGAGCCACTTACATTCACATCACAGTAACAACCCTGTTATAACACTCCAACATCAGTTCTGCTGGTGCTCAGAGAGACATGGCATTGGTTGTAATGTTGAGCATAATTCATCTGTGGTGGCAGTGGATGTAGACTAGACTTGAGGATGGTAAAGTAATTTAGGCTGTGGGCTCCTCCCTGAGTTTCTATGCTGTGATGGCTGCAGCATTTGAACAACTACAGTCATTTTATGTGTCTGTTACTTGTTTATGGTTTTCTAACTGAGTTCAGATTGAATTTTCAGAAATGTTAAGCGTAGTAAATCAAGTCATTTAATTTATTACTCAGCCAGTGAAAATCAGAGAAACAGTAGAAGTCACTGGAGGAGAAGAAAGGAGAATGAATGAGGCCAGTGTTACTGAGAGGCAGAGGGTTATTAGCCTGTTAGTAAGAGGCTCTGCTTAACTGTTATTAAACTCACTCCCCAGATAGTATTATATTAGCCCAGGCAGATGTGGCTATAGAAAACATAATGGTATTCTGGACAACACTGCCAACCACCAACATCTAATGATTCACACAAGGTAGCACTTTCGACCTGGGGAGGTCCAAAACCCTGCGTATTAACACAGACTCTGATTGCAAGGCCCTCTAGCCTGCTTTGGCCCGCTATGGCCTGGTTTAGTTTGGCTAGGGTTGTGTACTGTAGGTCGCCGTAGTAAACACCATAGCAAAAAACAATTTGAAGCAGATAACAAAAATGTGGGTTTCTTATTGGACAAGTTCAGGTAGTACATCCCCATTTCAAAATGTGACAAAGACAAGCCAAGGGGTACAGTTTGGATTGGCACAATGCATACACACATGCACGTGCGTTGTGACTTCTGGCTCTGGATATATCAGACAGGATAGGCAGAATTATTTAGGATTGGCTTCATCTGCCAATCATCTAAAATGTCCAACATATAAAGCACCTTTCCATGTGTGATGGCTCTCACTGAAGTTGAAAGCAAAACCTTTCGCTGGACAGACTCGCAGACATTCCAGTCTGGAAACATCTGACTGACGTGTGTGTGTGTGTGTGTGTGTGTGTGTGTGTGTGTGTGTGTGTGTGTGTGTGTGTGTGTGTGTCTGTCTGTCTGTCTGTGTGTTGTGTGTCAGCTCCAGCCATAAACCCTTACAATGGGACTGTTCATGTGTGTGAGGTAAAAAAAATGAGGAGAGGGAGAGTCAGAAAAATAGGAGGGTGTCTGTAGGAGAAAGAGGAGGGTTTCTGCAGGAAAAAGAGGAGGGTTTCTGCAGGAAAAAGAGGAGGGTGTCTGCAGGAGAAAGAGGAGGGTGTCTGCAGGAGAAAGCGTGGTGGTTCTATAGGAGAAAGAAGAGGGTTTCTTCAGGAGAAAGAGAAGGGTGTCTTCAGGAGGAAGCTGAGGGTTTCTGCAGGAGAAAGAGGAGGGTTTCTGCAGGAGAAAGAGAAGGGTGTCTGCAGGAGAAAGAGGAGGGTGTCTGCAGGAGAAAGCAAAGGGTTATTGCAGGAGAAAGAGGAGAGTGTCTGTAGGAGAAAGAGGAGGGTGTCTGCAGGGGAAAGAGGAGGGTTTATGCAGGAGAAAGAGGAGGATTTCTGCAGGAGAAAGAGGAGGGTTTCTGCAGGAGAAAGAGGAGGGTGTCTGCAGGAGAAATATGAGGGTGTCTGCAGAAGAAAGCGGGGTGGTTCTATAGGAGAAAGAAGAGGGTTTCTTCAGGAGAAAGAGAAGGGTGTCTGCAGGAGAAAGAGGAGGGTGTCTGCAGGAGGAATCGGAGGGTTTCTGTAGGAGAAAGAGGAGGGTTTTCTGCAGGAGAAAGAGGAGGGTTTCTTCAGGAGAAAGAGTAGGTTGTCTGCAGGAGAAAGAGGAGGGTGTCTGCAGAAGAAATATGAGGGTGTCTGCAGGAGAAGGTGAAGGGTTTCTGCAGGAGAAAGAGGGTGTCTGCAGGAGAAAGAGGGGAGTGTCTGTAGGAGAAAGAGGAGGGTTTCTGCAGGAGAAAGCGAAGGGTGTCTGCAGGAGAAAGAGGAGGGTGTCTGCAGGAGAAAGAGGAGGGTTTCTGCAGGAGAAAGAGGAGGGACTTGCAGGAGAAAGAGGAGGGTGTCTGCAGGAGAAAGAGGAGGGTGTCTGCAGAAGGAAGCGGAGGGTTTCTGTAGGAGAAGGAGGAGGGTTTCTGCAGGAGAAAGCGAAGGGTGTCTGCAGGAGAAAGAGGAGGGTGTCTGCAGGAGAAAGCGAAGGGTTTCTGCAGGAGAAAGACGAGAGTGTCTGTAGGAGAAAGAGGAGGGTGTCTGCAGAAAAAAGAGGAGAGTGTCTGCAGGAGAAAGAGGAGGTTTTCTGCAGGATAAAGAGGAGGGTTTCTGCAGGGGAAAGAGGAGGGCGTCTGCAGGAGAAAGATGAGGGTGTCTGCAGGAAAAAGCGCAGGGTTTCTGCAGGAGAAAGAGGAGGGTTTCTTCAGGAGAAAGAGTAGGGTGTCTGCAGGAGAAAGAGGAGGGTGTCTGCAGAAGAAATATGAGGGTGTCTGCAGGAGAAGGCGAAGGGTTTCTGCAGGAGAAAGAGGAGGCTTTCTGCAGGGGAAAGAGGAGAGTGTCTGCAGGAGAAAGAGGAGGGTTTCTGCAGGAGAAAGAGGAGGCTTTCTGCAGGGGAAAGAGGAGGGTTTCTGCAGGAGAAAGAGGAGGGTTTCTGCAGGAGAAAGAGGAGGGTGTCTGCAGGATAAAGAGGAGAGTGTCTGCAGGAGAAAGAGGAGGGGTTCTGCAGGAGAAAGAGGAGGGTTTCTGCAGGAGAAAGAGGAGGGTGTCTGCAGGATAAAGAGGAGGGTTTCTGCAGGAGAAAGAGGAGGGTTTCTGCAGGAGAAAGAGGAGGGTTTCTACAGGAGAAAGAGGAGGGTTTCTGCAGGAGAAAGAGGAGGGTGTCTGCAGGACAAAGCGTGGTGGTTCTATAGGAGAAAGAAGAGGGTTTCTTCAGGAGAAAGAGAAGGGTGTCTTCAGGAGAAAGAGGAGGGTGTCTGCAGGAGGAAGCTGAAGGTTTCTGCAGGAGAAAGAGGAGGGTTTCTGCAGGAGAAAGAGGAGGGTGTCTGCAGGAGAAAGAGCAGAGTGTCTGCAGGAGAAAGAGGAGGGTTTCCGCAGGAGAAAGAGGAGGGTTTCTGCAGGGGAAAGAAGGTGGTGTCTGCAGGAGAAAGATGAGTGTGCCTGCAGGAAAAAGCGAAGGGTTTCTGCAGGAGAAAGAGGAGGGTTTCTTCAGGAGAAAGAGGAGGGTGTCTGCAGGAGAAAGAGGAGGGTGTCTGCAGAAGAAATATGAGGGTGTCTGCAGGAGAAGGCGAAGGGTTTCTGCAGGAAAAAGAGGAGAGTGTCTGCAGGAGAAAAAGGGAGTCTGCAGGAGAAAGAGGAGGGTGTCTGCAGGAGAAATATGAGGGTGTCTGCAGGAGAAAGAGTGGGGTGTCTTCAGGAGGAAGCTGAGGGTTTCTGCAGGAGAAAGAGGAGGGTTTCTGCAGGAGAAAGAGAAGGGTGTCTGCAGGAGAAAGAGGAGGGTGTCTGCAGGAGAAAGCAAAGGGTTATTGCAGGAGAAAGAGGAGAGTGTCTGTAGGAGAAAGAGGAGGGTGTCTGCAGGGGAAAGAGGAGGGTTTCTGCAGGAGAAAGAGGAGGGTTTCTGCAGGAGAAAGAGGAGGGTTTCTGCAGGAGAAAGAGGAGGGTGTCTGCAGGAGAAATATGAGGGTGTCTGCAGAAGAAAGCGGGGTGGTTCTATAGGAGAAAGAAGAGGGTTTCTTCAGGAGAAAGAGAAGGGTGTCTGCAGGAGAAAGAGGAGGGTGTCTGCAGGAGGAATCGGAGGGTTTCTGTAGGAGAAAGAGGAGGGTTTCTGCAGGAGAAAGAGGAGGGTTTCTTCAGGAGAAAGAGTAGGGTGTCTGCAGGAGAAAGAGGAGGGTGTCTGCAGAAGAAATATGAGGGTGTCTGCAGGAGAAGGTGAAGGGTTTCTGCAGGAGAAAGAGGGTGTCTGCAGGAGAAAGAGGGGGGTGTCTGTAGGAGAAAGAGGAGGGTTTCTGCAGGAGAAAGAGAAGGGTGTCTGCAGGAGAAAGAGGAGGGTGTCTGCAGGAGAAAGAGGAGGGTTTCTGCAGGAGAAAGAGGAGGGACTTGCAGGAGAAAGAGGAGGGTGTCTGCAGGAGAAAGAGGAGGGTGTCTGCAGAAGGAAGCGGAGGGTTTCTGTAGGAGAAGGAGGAGGGTTTCTGCAGGAGAAAGCGAAGGGTGTCTGCAGGAGAAAGAGGAGGGTTTCTTCAGGAGAAAGAGTAGGGTGTCTGCAGGAGAAAGAGGAGGGTGTCTGCAGAAGAAATATGAGGGTGTCTGCAGGAGAATGCGAAGGGTTTCTGCAGGAGAAAAGGAGGGTTTCTGCAGGAGAAAAGAGGAGAGTGTCTGCAGGAGAAAGAGGAGGGTTTCTGCAGGAGAAAGAGGAGGGTTTCTGCAGGAGAAAGAGGAGGGTTTCTGCAGGAGAAAGAGGAGGGTTTCTGCAGGAGAAAGAGGAGGGTTTCTGCAGGAGAAAGAGGAGGGTTTCTACAGGAGAAAGAGGAGGGTTTCTGCAGGAGAAAGAGGAGGGTGTCTGCAGGACAAAGCGTGGTGGTTCTATAGGAGAAAGAAGAGGGTTTCTTCAGGAGAAAGAGAAGGGTGTCTTCAGGAGAAAGAGGAGGGTGTCTGCAGGAGGAAGCTGAAGGTTTCTGCAGGAGAAAGAGGAGGGTTTCTGCAGGAGAAAGAGGAGGGTGTCTGCAGGAGAAAGAGCAGAGTGTCTGCAGGAGAAAGAGGAGGGTTTCCGCAGGAGAAAGAGGAGGGTTTCTGCAGGGGAAAGAAGGGGGTGTCTGCAGGAGAAAGATGAGTGTGCCTGCAGGAAAAAAAGCGAAGGGTTTCTGCAGGAGAAAGAGGAGGGTTTCTTCAGGAGAAAGAGGAGGGTGTCTGCAGGAGAAAGAGGAGGGTGTCTGCAGAAGAAATATGAGGGTGTCTGCAGGAGAAGGCGAAGGGTTTCTGCAGGAAAAAGAGGAGAGTGTCTGCAGGAGAAAAAGGGAGTCTGCAGGAGAAAGAGGAGGGTGTCTACAGGAGAAATATGAGGGTGTCTGCAGGAGAAAGCGTGGTGGTTCTATAGGAGAAAGAAGAGGGTTTCTGCAGGAGAAAGAGGAGGGTTTCTGCAGGGGAAAGAGGAGGGTTTCTGAAGGAGAAAGAGGAAGGTTTCTGCAGGAGAAAGAGGAGGGATTCTGCAGGAGAAAGAGGAGGGTTTCTGCAGGAGAAAGAGGAGGGTGTCTGCAGGAGAAAGAGGAGGGTTTCTGCAGGAGAAAGAGGAGGGTTTCTGCAGGAGAAAGAGGAGGGTTTCTGCAGGAGAAAGAGGAGGGTGTCTGCAGAAGAAATATGAGGGTGTCTGCAGGAGAAGGTGAAGGGTTTCTGCAGGAAAAAGAGGAGAGTGTCTGCAGGAGAAAGAGGGTGTCTGCAGTAGAAAGAGCGGAGTGTCTGCAGGAGAAAGAGGAGGGTGTCTGCAGGAGAAATATGAGGGTGTCTGCAGGAGAAAGCGTGGTGGTTCTATAGGAGAAAGAAGAGGGTTTCTTCAGGAGAAAGAGAAGGGTGTCTGCAGGAGGATGCTGAGGGTTTCTGCAGGAGAAAGAGGAGGGTTTCTGCAGGAGAAAGAGAAGGGTGTCTGCAGGAGAAAGAGGAGGGTGTCTGCAGGAGAAAGCGAAGGGTTTCTGCAGGAGAAAGAGGAGAGTGTCTGCAGGAGAAAGAGGAGGGTGTCTGCAGAAGAAATATGAGGGTGTCTGCAGGAGAAGGTGAAGGGTTTCTGCAGGAAAAAGAGGAGAGTGTCTGCAGGAGAAAGAGGGTGTCTGCAGTAGAAAGAGGGGAGTGTCTGCAGGAGAAAGAGGAGGGTGTCTGCAGGAGAAATATGAGGGTGTCTGCAGGAGAAAGAGGAGGGTTTCTGCAGGAGAAAGAGGAGGGACTTGCAGGAGAAAGAGGAGGGTGTCTGCAGGAGAAAGAGGAGGGTGTCTGCAGAAGGAAGCGGAGGGTTTCTGTAGGAGAAAGAGGAGGGTTTCTGCAGGAGAAAGCGAAGGGTGTCTGCAGGAGAAAGAGGAGGTTTTCTGCAGGAGAAAGAGGAGGGTTTCTGCAGGCGAAAGAGGAGGGCGTCTGCAGGTGAAAGATGAGGGTGTCTGCAGGAGAAAGAGGAGGGTGTCTGCAGAAGAAATATGAGGGTGTCTGCAGAAGAAATATGAGGGTGTCTGCAGGAGAAGGTGAAGGGTTTCTGCAGGAAAAAGAGGAGAGTGTCTGCAGGAGAAAGAGGGTGTCTGCAGTAGAAAGAGCGGAGTGTCTGCAGGAGAAAGAGGAGGGTGTCTGCAGGAGAAATATGAGGGTGTCTGCAGGAGAAAGCGTGGTGGTTCTATAGGAGAAAGAAGAGGGTTTCTTCAGGAGAAAGAGAAGGGTGTCTGCAGGAGGAAGCTGAGGGTTTCTGCAGGAGAAAGAGGAGGGTTTCTGCAGGAGAAAGAGGACGGTTTCTGCAGGGGAAAGAGGAGGGTGTCTGCAGGAGAAAGAGGAGGGTTTCTGCAGGAGAAAGAGGAGGGTTTCTGCAGGAGAAAGAGGACGGTTTCTGCAGGGGAAAGAGGAGGGTGTCTGCAGGAGAAAGAGGAGGGTGTCTGCAGGAGAAGGTGAAGGGTTTCTGCAGGAAAAAAAGAAGAGTGTCTGCAGGAGAAAGAGGAGTGTGTCTGCAGGAGAAAGAGGGGAGTGTCTGCAGGAGAAAGAGGAGGGTGTCTGCAGGAGAAATATGAGGGTGTCTGCAGGAGAAAGAGGAGGGTTTCTGCAGGAGAAAGAGGAGGGACTTGCAGGAGAAAGAGGAGGGTGTCTGCAGGAGAAAGCGAAGGGTTTCTGCAGGAGAAAGAGGAGAGTGTCTGCAGGAGAAAGAGGACGGTTTCTGCAGGGGAAAGAAGAGGGTGTCTGCAGGAGAAAGAGGAGGGTGTCTGCAGAAGGAAGCGGAGGGTTTCTGTAGGAGAAAGAGGAGGGTTTCTGCAGGAGAAAGCGAAGGGTGTCTGCAGGAGAAAGAGGAGGGTGTCTGCAGGAGAAAGCGAAGGGTTTCTGCAGGAGAAAGAGGAGAGTGTCTGCAGGAGAAAGAGGACGGTTTCTGCAGGGGAAAGAAGAGGGTGTCTGCAGGAGAAAGAGGAGGGTGTCTGCAGGAGAAATATGAGGGTGTCTGCAGGAGAAGGTGAAGGGTTTCTGCAGGAAAAAAAGGAGAGTGTCTGCAGGAGAAAGAGGAGTGTGTCTGCAGGAGAAAGACGGGAGTGTCTGCAGGAGAAAGAGGAGGGTGTCTGCAGGAGAAATATGAGGGTGTCTGCAGGAGAAAGAGGAGGGTTTCTGCAGGAGAAAGAGGAGGGACTTGCAGGAGAAAGAGGAGGGTGTCTGCAGGAGAAAGAGGAGGGTGTCTGCAGAAGGAAGCGGAGGGTTTCTGTAGGAGAAAGAGGAGGGTTTCTGCAGGAGAAAGCGAAGGGTGTCTGCAGGAGAAAGAGGAGGGTGTCTGCAGGAGAAAGCGAAGGGTTTCTGCAGGAGAAAGAGGAGAGTGTCTGCAGGAGAAAGAGGACGGTTTCTGCAGGGGAAAGAAGAGGGTGTCTGCAGGAGAAATATGAGGGTGTCTGCAGGAGAAGGTGAAGGGTTTCTGCAGGAAAAAAAGGAGAGTGTCTGCAGGAGAAAGAGGAGTGTGTCTGCAGGAGAAAGAGGGGAGTGTCTGCAGGAGAAAGAGGAGGGTGTCTGCAGGAGAAATATGAGGGTGTCTGCAGGAGAAAGAGGAGGGTTTCTGCAGGAGAAAGAGGAGGGACTTGCAGGAGAAAGAGGAGGGTGTCTGCAGGAGAAAGGGCGAAGGGTTTCTGCAGGAGAAAGAGGAGGTGTCTGCAGGAGAAAGAGGAGGGTTTCTGCAGGGAAAGAAGAGGGTGTCTGCAGGAGAAAGAGGAGGGTGTCTGCAGAAGGAAGCGGAGGGTTTCTGTAGGAGAAAGAGGAGGGTTTCTGCAGGAGAAAGCAGGAGAAAGAGGGTGTCTGCAGGAGAAAGAGGAGAGTGTCTGCAGGAGAAAGAGGAGGGTTTCTGCAGGGGAAAGAAGAGGGTGTCTGCAGGAGAAAGAGGAGGGTGTCTGCAGGAGAAAGGGTGTCTATGAGGGTGTCTGCAGGAGAAAAGAGGAGGGTGTCTGCAGGAGAAAGATGAGGGTGTCTGCAGGAGAAAGAGGAGGGTGGTTTCTGCAGGAGAAAGAGGAGGGACTTGCAGGAGAAAGAGGAGGGTGTCTGCAGGAGAAAGAGGAGGGTGTCTGCAGAAGGAAGCGGAGGGTTTCTGTAGGAGAAAGCAGGAGAAGGGTGTCTGCAGGAGAAAGAGGAGGGTGTCTGCAGGAGAAAGCGAAGGGTTTCTGCAGGAGAAGAGGAGAGTGTCTGCAGGAGAAAGAGGACGGTTTCTGCAGGGAAAGAAGAGGGTGTCTGCAGGAGAAATATGAGGGTGTCTGCAGGAGAAGGTGAAGGGTTTCTGCAGGAAAAAAAGGAGGTGTCTGCAGGAGAAAGAGGAGGGTGTCTGCAGGAGAAAGAGGAGTGTGTCTGCAGGAGAAAGAGGGGAGTGTCTGCAGGAGAAAGAGGAGGGTGTCTGCAGGAGAAATATGAGGGTGTCTGCAGGAGAAAGAGGAGGGTTTCTGCAGGAGAAAGAGGAGGGACTTGCAGGAGAAAGAGGAGGGTGTCTGCAGGAGAAAGAGGAGGGTGTCTGCAGAAGAAGCGGAGGGTTTCTGCAGGAGAAAGAGGAGGGTTTCTGCAGGAGAAAGAAGGGTGTCTGCAGGAGAAAGAGGAGGGTGTCTGCAGGAGAAAGCGAAGGGTTTCTGCAGGAGAAAGAGGAGAGTGTCTGCAGGAGAAAGAGGACGGTTTCTGCAGGGGAAAGAAGAGGGTGTCTGCAGGAGAAATATGAGGGTGTCTGCAGGAGAAGGTGAAGGGTTTCTGCAGGAAAAAAAGGAGAGTGTCTGCAGGAGAAAGAGGAGTGTGTCTGCAGGAGAAAGACGGGAGTGTCTGCAGGAGAAAGAGGAGGGTGTCTGCAGGAGAAATATGAGGGTGTCTGCAGGAGAAAGAGGAGGGTTTCTGCAGGAGAAAGAGGAGGGACTTGCAGGAGAAAGAGGAGGGTGTCTGCAGGAGAAAGAGGAGGGTGTCTGCAGAAGGAAGCGGAGGGTTTCTGTAGGAGAAAGAGAAGGGTGTCTGCAGGAGAAAGAGGAGGGTGTCTGCAGGAGAAAGCGAAGGGTTTCTGCAGGAGAAAGAGGAGAGTGTCTGTAGGAGAAAGAGGAGGGTGTCTGCAGAAAAATAGGAGAGTGTCTGCAGGAGAAAGAGGAGGTTTTCTGCAGGAGAAAGAGGAGGGTTTCTGCAGGGGAAAGAGGAGGGCGTCTGCAGGGGAAAGAGGAGGGCGTCTGCAGGAGAAAGATGAGGGTGTCTGCAGGAAAAGCGCAGGGTTTCTGCAGGAGAAAGAGGAGGGTTTCTTCAGGAGAAAGAGTAGGGTGTCTGCAGGAGAAAGAGGAGGGTGTCTGCAGAAGAAATATGAGGGTGTCTGCAGGAGAAGGCGAAGGGTTTCTGCAGTAGAAAGAGGAGGCTTTCTGCAGGGGAAAGAGGAGGGTGTCTGGAGGAGGATGCTGAGTGTTTCTGCAGGAGAAAGAGGGTTTCTGCAGGAGAAAGAGGAGGGTGTCTGCAGGAGAAAGCGAAGGGTTTGTGCAGGAGAAAGCGAAGGGTGTCTGCAGGAGAAAGAGGAGGGTGTCTGCAGGAGAAAGAGGAGGGTTTCTGCAGGAGAAAGAGGAGGGTTTCTGCAGGAGAAAGAAGAGGGTGTCTGCAGGAGAAAGAGGAAGGTGTCTGCAGGAGAAATATGAGGGTGTCTGCAGGAGAAGGTGAAGGGTTTCTGCAGGAAAAAAAGGAGAGTGTCTGCAGGAGAAAGAGGAGTGTGTCTGCAGGAGAAAGACGGGAGTGTCTGCAGGAGAAAGAGGAGGGTGTCTGCAGGAGAAATATGAGGGTGTCTGCAGGAGAAAGAGGAGGGTTTCTGCAGGAGAAAGAGGAGGGACTTGCAGGAGAAAGAGGAGGGTGTCTGCAGGAGAAAGAGGAGGGTGTCTGCAGAAGGAAGGGCGGAGGGTTTCTGTAGGAGAAAGAGGAGGGTTTCTGCAGGAGAAAGAAGAAGGGTGTCTGCAGGAGAAAGAGGAGGGTGTCTGCAGGAGAAAGCGAAGGGTTTCTGCAGGAGAAAGAGGAGAGTGTCTGCAGGACAAAGAGGAGGGTTTCTGCAGGGGAAAGAAGAGGGTGTCTGCAGGAGAAAGAGGAGGGTGTCTGCAGGAGAAATATGAGGGTGTCTGCAGGAGAAGGTGAAGGGTTTCTGCAGGAAAAAAGGAGAGTGTCTGCAGGAGAAAGAGGAGTGTGTCTGCAGGAGAAAGACGGGAGTGTCTGCAGGAGAAAGAGGAGGGTGTCTGCAGGAGAAATATGAGGGTGTCTGCAGGAGAAAGAGGAGGGTTTCTGCAGGAGAAAGAGGAGGGACTTGCAGGAGAAAGAGGAGGGTGTCTGCAGGAGAAAGAGGAGGGTGTTTGCAGAAGGAAGCAGAGGGTTTCTGTAGGAGAAAGAGGAGGGTTTCTGCAGGAGAAAGCGAAGGGTGTCTGCAGGAGAAAGAGGAGGGTGTCTGCAGGAGAAAGCGAAGGGTTTCTGCAGGAGAAAGAGGAGAGTGTCTGTAGGAGAAAGAGGAGGGTGTCTGCAGAAAAATAGGAGAGTGTCTGCAGGAGAAAGAGGAGGTTTTCTGCAGGAGAAAGAGGAGGGTTTCTGCAGGGGAAAGAGGAGGGCGTCTGCAGGGGAAAGAGGAGGGCGTCTGCAGGAGAAAGATGAGGGTGTCTGCAGGAAAAAGCGCAGGGTTTCTGCAGGAGAAAGAGGAGGGTTTCTTCAGGAGAAAGAGTAGGGTGTCTGCAGGAGAAAGAGGAGGGTGTCTGCAGAAGAAATATGAGGGTGTCTGCAGGAGAAGGCGAAGGGTTTCTGCAGTAGAAAGAGGAGGCTTTCTGCAGGGGAAAGAGGAGGGTGTCTGGAGGAGGATGCTGAGTGTTTCTGCAGGAGAAAGAGGGTTTCTGCAGGAGAAAGAGGAGGGTGTCTGCAGGAGAAAGCGAAGGGTTTGTGCAGGAGAAAGCGAAGGGTGTCTGCAGGAGAAAGAGGAGGGTGTCTGCAGGAGAAAGAGGAGGGTTTCTGCAGGAGAAAGAGGAGGGTTTCTGCAGGAGAAAGAGGAGGGTGTCTGCAGGAGAAATATGAGGGTGTCTGCAGGAGAAAGCGGGGTGGTTCTATAGGAGAAAGAAGAGGGTTTCTTCAGGAGAAAGAGAAGGGTGTCTGCAGGAGAAAGAGGAGGGTGTCTGCAGAAGTGGAGGGTTTCTGTAGGAGAAAGAGGAGGGTTTCTGCAGGAGAAAGCGAAGGGTGTCTGCAGGAGAAAGACGAGGGTGTCTGGAGGAGAAAGCGAAGGGTTTCTGCAGGAGAAAGAGGAGGGTGTCTGTAGGAGAAAGAGGAGGGTGTCTGCAGGAAAAAGAGGAGAGTGTCTGCAGGAAAAAGCGCAGGGTTTCTGTAGGAGAAAGAGGAGGGTTTCTGCAGGGGAAAGAGAAGGGTTTCTGCAGGGGAAAGAGGAGGGTGTCTGCAGGAGAAAGATGAGGGTGTCTGCAGGAAAAAGAGCAGGGTTTCTGCAGGAGAAAGAGGAGGGTTTCTTCAGGAGAAAGAGAAGGGTGTCTGCAGGAGAAAGAGGAGGGTGTCTGCAGGAGAAATATGAGGGTGTCTGCAGGAGAAAGCGTGGTTGTTCTATAGGAGAAAGAAGAGGGTTTCTTCAGGAGAAAGAGAAGGGTGTCTGCAGGAGGATGCTGAGGGTTTCTGCAGGAGAAAGCGAAGGGTTTCTGCAGGAGAAAGAGGAGAGTGTCTGCAGGAGAAAGAGGACGGTTTCTGCAGGGGAAAGAGGAGGGTGTCTGCAGGAGAAAGAGGAGGGTGTCTGCAGGATAAATATTAGGGTGTCTGCAGGAGAAGCTGAAGGGTTTCTGCAGGAGAAAGAGGAGAGTGTCTGCAGGAGAAAGAGGGTGTCTACAGGAGAAAGAGGGGAGTGTCTGCTGGAGAAAGAGGAGGGTGTCTGCAGGAGAAATATAAGGGTGTCTGCAGGAGAAAGCATGGTGGTTCTATAGGAGAAAGAAGAGGGTTTCTTCAGGAGAAAGAGAAGGGTGTCTGCAGGAGAAAGAGGAGGGTGTCTGCAGGAGGATGCTGAGGGTTTCTGCAGGAGAAAGAGGAGGGCTTCTGCAGGAGAAAGAGAAGGGTGTCTGCAGGAGAAAGAGGAGAGTGTCTGCAGGAGAAAGCGATGGGTTTCTGCAGTAGAAAGAGGAGAGTGTCTGCAGGAGAAAGAGGAGGGTTTCTGCAGGAGAAAGAGGAGGGTTTCTGCAGGGGAAAGAGGAGGGTGTCTGCAGGAGAAAGAGGGTGTTTGCAGGAGAAAGCGAAGGGTGTCTGCAGGAGAAAGAGGAGGGTGTCTGCAGGAGAAAGCGAAGGGTGTCTGCAGGAGAAATATGAGGGTGTCTGCAGGAGAAAGCGGGGTGGTTCTATTGGAGAAAGAAGAGGGTTTCTTCAGGAGAAAGAGAAGGGTGTCTGCAGGAGAAGGAGGAGGGTGTCTGCAGAAGTGGAGGGTTTCTGTAGGAGAAAGAGGAGGGTTTCTGCAGGAGAAAGCGAAGGGTGTCGACAGGAGAAAGAGGAGGGTGTCTGGAGGAGAAAGCGAAGGTTTTCTGCAGGAGAAAGAGGAGAGTGTCTGTAGGAGAAAGAGGAGGGTGTCTGCAGGAAAAAGAGGAGAGTGTCTGCAGGAGAAAGAGGAGGGTTTCTGCAGGAGAAAGAGGAGGGTTTCTGCAGGAGAAAGAGGAGGGTGTCTGCAGGAGAAAGAGGAGGGTGTCTGCAGGAGAAATATGAGGGTGTCTGCAGGAGAAATATGAGGGTGTCTGCAGGAGAAGGCGAAGGGTTTCTGCAGGAAAAAGAGGAGAGTGTCTGCAGGAGGAAGAGGGTGTCTGCATGAGAAAGAGGGGAGTGTCTGCAGGAGAAAGAGGAGGGTGTCTGCAGGAGAAATATGAGGGTGTCTGCAGGAGAAAGAGGAGGGTGTCTGCAGGAGAAATATGAGGGTGTCTGCAGGAGAAAGCGGGGTGGTTCTATAGGAGAAAGAAGAGGGTTTCTTCAGGAGAAAGAGAAGGGTGTCTGCAGGGGAAAGAGGAGGGTTTCTGCAGGAGAAAGAGGAGGGTTTCTGCAGGAGAAAGAGGAGGGTGTCTGCAGGAGTAAGAGGGGAGTGTCTGCAGGAGAAAGAGGAGGGTGTGTGCAGGAGAAAGAGGAGGGTTTCTCCAGGAGAAACAGCAGGGTGTCTGCAGGAGTAAGAGGCGGGTGTCAGCAGGAGAACAAGTATTGTGTCTGCAGGAGAAAGAGGATGGTGTCTGCAGGAGAAAGAGGAGGGTGTCTGCAGGAGAAAGAGGAGGGTTTCTGCATGAGAAAGAGGAGGGTGTGTGCAAGAGAAAGAAAAGGGTGTATTCATGAGAAAGAGGAGGGTGTGTGCAGGAGAACGCAGGGCTGCTGGTCACTGACGGTAAAAAGATAAAAACAACCAGAGGCTTTGCAGGACCTGTCAGCACATGTCACACACCGACTCTATCTACTGTTACAGCTGTCATATGTCTTTGGAGCAAGGAGAGTGATTCTCTCCTCTTCTGAATCCTGACCCTAGAAGATTACTGTACACACAAGCCTGTGTGTGGTGATTTAGTGAGTGAAACCACCTCAGAGTCTATAATCACTTACAGTTACTCTGTTTACAGCTGTTTAGTAAAGTTGCAACACACACCATCAGAATGATGCCCAACATTAGAGCTGACCACTTTCCAGGACCCCTAACACTAAAACTACCCCTAATGCCACAGCCCCTCCAGAGTGGGTGAGCAGCCCACTAAACCAAGGGGCCCTAGGAGAAGAGGACTGACTGACTGACTTGACTGACTGACACACACAAACACACACAAACACCCACACACCCACACACACGTAGCTGAGACATCAAAGAGGTGGAAGTTATAGAGGCTGACCTCAGTGGGTGGAGTTACTCTGTCTGTCTAGAGGTCATCACCTCTGATCTCTGTAAACCCAGTTCCTCTATCTTCCTCACTGACAGTTTCCCCACTGCTGTAGAGGTCCACTCTCTTTATTCAGATGGGAAGTGTGTGTTTCTTCACTTGGACAGTGAGTGTTTGCCTTGAGAACAGTAAAAGCTTTTAAAGCCAAACTTCCTTCCTGCCTGAATGACACACACACACACACACACACACACACACACACACACACACACACACACACACACACACACACACACACACGCACACACACACACACACACACACACACACACTCATCCACCAGAGGACAGGCAATGTGAATGGTACACACGTACACCAGCCAGAACACACACACACACACATCAGTCACACCCACACAGGGCCCTGTAAACTGAACATAGACACACATGATCTGTGAAGCAGTAAATCCTACTGTACTTTTTTTTTTTTAGATATAAACCCTTTTAGGCTCATTTGTATAAAGTGTGACCTGTTACTGAATAGTTATCAAACATTTAGGCTCAGCTGGAAAGATTTAGGGTACAATAAAAAAAACAATATATTTTCACAGATTTTTTATATTGTACTCTTGTGTAATTGTCCGTTTATTCAACATTTCACTTTGCCTGGCTACCCAGACTCCTTGCTCCGGTCAAATGCTACGCCACACCAGCAAACATTAGTTTCTTCTCTGCAATGAGTCTGGATCTGAGTACCTTCCTGACCCTTCACCAAATATGAACACATTCAGGGCCGTCTGATTGGTCCACAAAACGATGGGTTGGTCAAGAGCCAGAACAAAGTTGGGAAATGCGGTAGTTTGAAAATTCATCATTGGCTTTAATACTCTGATTGGTTCGAGCCGATCTAATCGCTGATGACTTTGTTTTGTACAATGCCCCTGGTCACCACAAACGACCAATGATGGCAGTCTCAGACAGAGCAACAGAATCATTTAGTGTGAGTCATCAGGCTACATTTCACCTGCTTTATTATTATCCTCTTGGGATTATGAAGCAAGACGGACACCTAGTGGCATTTGTTGATATTAGAAGCACACAGATAGTTGGACAACCACTTGAATGGTTTATTCATTCATTTTGACTCCGAAGTCCAAACATATAGCACTTAGACCATAGTGTCCCCTCATACATTGTTAATACAATAGAGTATACTTTAGCCCTACATATTTGGACTATGGAGCTTTTTCTAAATGTGTGAGAGTTGGGGATTGTTATGTACAGTACAGTTAAAGAGCCACTGAACACGCCAATTGTCACGTGTGTTTTTCTGTTGCTCATTTGAAAAATGAGGTTTCAGTCTTGGAGGAGTGTTTCTTGACCTATTCCGTGTTTGGTTAATGATGTTAGTCCCCCATGAGACACTGTAGATGCACGCGGAAGCCTATTTCACTTCCTCAAAATCCCCAGAATGACTCTAAGATAACTCAAGCAATCTGTAATTAATTTTGACATTTTAGCTGTGCAGTTCTACATCTATCTATCTTTGGTGTAGTATTTCTCAACTAAAAAAGGCAATCTTGCAGCTGTTCACCCCATATTAGTGGGCAAATGAACATCTTTGAATCAAAAGCCAGCCTTTATTTATTTGTCGTGACTCACAGATGCTCCAAACTCAGTTTTAGGCGAGACTGACTTTATGACCAAAATGATCCTATTTACACTTTGTAGTCAATTTTGACACTGGAATAACTGTTTTCTGACTCATGTCAACGCCACATAGGCCATTTTCAAAGGGATTAGTTGCTTTTTAAAGGCAGTCGCTGTTTAAGGATATTATTTCAGACCTACGTTTTCTGTCTTTGTGTATTTCTATTTGGTGGATTTGTCTCTAATGGACTAATAAACTACATTATCCCTGCAGAAAGATTATTTCTGATGGCCTAATGGTTCATAAATGTCATAACTACTGAGTTAGCTTTGAAGGACTAATGACTATATTAATAAAATTGTCTGTAGACCTGATGGACTATTGAGTATCTCAATAAAGGCCCAATAAGCCGGATGCACAGCACCAAGAGCTTTGGCTGCAGTTTCATTTCATCTTTAAAAAATCTGTTTAGTTCTTGTATCAGCTGCGGCAGCAGAACAGAAATAGAACAGAGATGCTGTTTTAAAGATGAACAAACTCCAGCATCAAAGCACAGCTTGGTCACTAAGCCTCAGGCAACAATTAAACACAAACTCAGAATAAGGGAATAAGGCTTCTTAAAGGATTTAACATGGAATTACTCTATTACCGTTTCATACATAATGAAAATGTAATCTCAGATATAATAACGTATTTACGAGTTTCACTTCGATTCTCAGAAAACATTCAGCACCTTCACCCGACCTGTATGTATATATAGTTGTGAGTGTGTGTGTGTGTGTGTGTGTGTGTGTGTGTGTGTGTGTGTGTGTGTGTGTGTGTGTGTGTGTGTGTGTGTGTGTGTGTGTGTGTGTGTGTGTGTGTGTGTGTGTGTGTGTGTGTGTGTGTGTGTGTGTGTGTGTGTGTGTGTGTGTGGGTGGGTGTGTGTGTGTGTGTGTGTCTCTGTGTGTGTGTGTGTGTGTGTGTGTGCGTGCGTGCGTGCGCATGCGTGCGGCATGGGCAACAGTATCTATCTAGGGCAGAGAAGGGCTCCATGGGAAAAGGCATTCTGTTCAGGTCCCTTAGTGTAGTTACTTTTGCCAGGATGTGAGAGAAGGAAGAGATGGAGAGAGAGAAAGAAAGAAGTATAAATCGTGAAGTTTCAAGAACTCTATATTGGGTTTTTGAGTATTTTGTGACAACTCCAGCCTTTCTAGGCACCAGAACAAACAAATTACTTAGAGAAAATATCCAAATGTAGTAATGGTGATGCATTGTAATTAGAGAATAAATGTTAATCTCGGGTTAACCCTGAACTAAAGTCTCACGTAATTGGTCAGCTTCTCAATTAAGTTGTGGCTCTATACATGTTAAGAGAGGGGATCAAGAAATGCTAGAACAAGGAAAGGAACCAGAATGAGGAGCTTCACCCTCTCTTTTTGCAACTTACGGGTGAATATCCCCTCCCCTTCAGAAATTCAAAAGATACTAACACCTGCGAAATTATGATTTGTCCAAATAACCAGTGAAGAAAAACCCATACACCAGAATTACTGCTGCTTGTTATCCCACGCATTCCATTCCATAATTAACAGATTCTATGGTACCAGTTACGTCCACGAGAGACTAAATAAATGTTGATGCCTACTAAATATTTTTACATTTCACACTGGAAATTTGGGGAGATTTCTGGGGCTAACACCAAACAGACAGTGACCCTGCTCCAGACCAGGGCAGCTTAGCTTTTAGATCTGGCCTATTCAGAAAAATGTGCATTGTGAAAAGCCTCCTATTATTTCATCTCGGTAAATAGAAAAACTCCCCTTTAGTGTGTCAGAAGGAAAATAAGGTATTATTCTGCAAGGTTACAGCATCATGCTCCCATTCAAAGGAGGGCACAATCCGAAAATAGCGATGCAAAAAGGGGGGTGGGGTGGCTAGTGATGAATGAGAAAGAGGAGAAGAGAGTCATTGTAATTCAGCCCTTGTGAGCTATTGTTCTTTGGATGTAGAGCGAATGCTTAATCACTTAATCTCCAGCTTCACATTTTCCCTCAAAATTCCTCTCCAGAACGACAATTTAATTTCCACCAGAAAGAGCACTGATGATTTTCTTCTCATAACTCCCCATGAGGATCTAAAGTGAACTATAAGTAATCAAGGTAAGACCCAAGTACAGAATGTGTGAAGTAACAATGTTTATTGTAACAGGGGCAGGCAAATGACAGGTCAAGGCAGGCAGGGGTAGATAATCCAGTGTAGAGGCCAAGGTACAGGATGACAGGCAGGCTCAGGGTCAGGTCAGGCAGAGGTCGGTAATCCAGAGGTGGACCAAAGGTACAGAACGGCAGGCAGGCTCAGGGATAGGCAGAGTGGTCAGGCGGGTGGGTACAGGGTCAGGACAGGCAAGGGTCAAAACCAGGAGGGCGAGAAAAGAGAGACTATAAAAACAGGAGCTGAGACACAAAACACTGGTTGACTTGAACAAACAAGAAGAACTGGCCCAGACAGACAGAAAACACAGGTATAAATACCCAGAGGATAAGTGGGGAAGATGGGTGACACCTGGAGGGGTGGAGACAAGCACAAGGACAGCTAAAACAGATCAGGGCATGACAGTATA